>NW_024041372.1:0-34288 GCF_014851395.1 Micropterus salmoides
GGAGTCAAAAATTAGACTTTGGCTAACAGATGTGTCGCCCCAAGTTCCTCTGGCCAGTTTAGCTTAATAACACACCGTCTCCCAGAATTCCTCAGTGAGTGGGTCATCATAGGGGTCCATCCAGTAGATGGCGCTGAACCAGGAATGGGTGGCTCTTTTCCCCAAAGCCCAAGTGCCACCCAGAAGTGAGCTCACCTGGAGAAAACATGCAAATGATTAACTTCAGCTCAAAATGTGATTTACAAATTGAGACTGGTTAAAGCCCCTGGAACATCTGTAACTGTTTCATTTAAACATCCCTCAGTCAATCAATGAGCCGGTCATTGCCCGACTGAGCACTCACCCCGGCTGGTTGATGACTGGAGGTGACCCAGGCCTCGCTGGCGATCCAGGTGCGGTTGGTCACATTGTGCCTGAGCAGCTCATAGATAAGAGGACTGAGGTCCACGTCTGATGAGAAGACCACAATGATCTTGGCCGTGGACTCAACTACAGTTTGAACGATACGCTGGATGTCCTTTGGGGAACTCACCTTAAGTTGTTTGAACACAATATTAATTTTTCCAACAGAAATTAACTGTGATGCAGAACAAGAGGTGGGATAGAGAAATACAGACCGAAAGGATGAACTGTTCACCTTGGGCAGCGTCTCCGAGAATGAGATGCAGACGCCAGCTTCCTCCACCTGCTCCTTGAAGCTTTGATGCCATACTTGCCGTAATCATCATTGGCAGCCAGGGTGCCCACCCAGGTCCAGCCAAAGTGTAGCACCAGCTGAGCCATAGCTGTAGACTGGTGCTTGTCATTGGGAATGGTCCTCAGGAAGGTGGGGAACTGGAACTTGCTTTCCAGGGCGGAGCAAGTTGAACAATAGCTGACCTAAAGATGACAGAGGAGAGGAGGCACACAGGGTTTCTTCTCCATCTTTACTTTACGTAACTAACAACAGGCCTACCTGTGGGAAGTGATAAAGTCCAAGAATCCGCGCAGTGGCAATGGACAGATCGGAGCCCCCAGCACCCACTAGAGCAGCCAGCGGAGGCCCTGTCCCGCAGCGGTAGTTGGGTACGGCCTCGTCTTGGCCCGTCAGGTAGGTGAGGTGCCCTCCACAGCCTTGGAGATGGTGAAACAGGAGTCATAGATGACATAGCCCAGGTCGGTGTTGGGCAGCAGGTCGTTCCTATTGTTAATTTCGTTGATGGCAAACAGCATGGTCTGGGTCCAGCGGAAGGTACGGAAGTTAAACCTGGAGCATGATGGGAGAGTGGTGACATTAACAGCATGTTTTTTCTCTGCTGGTTGGAAAACAGGCACATTTTGTCTTTTACAGCCTCAACACACAGTACAAAGTGTGTGTTGCCTTGATGTTGTAGATATTATTTGAAAGAATGAAAGAAAAACTCGCATTCACATTCACAAGATATATACAGACTATTTTATCGTCTAAATTAGCCTCAAGAGGACAGTTCATGGACTTGTATACTCCACTGTAGACCAATCTCCACAATAATATAGGCCACTGTGGATAATTGGCCCAGAGGTGCTGCCCTGCTCTGTCTTGATTTAAAATCATGAGGTTGAGATCTCAGAAGTACACAGTGCGGTTGAAACATAAAATTAACTCACTCAAGTTAATGTATTTCTCATTTAAGGGCTAAAATATGAAATCATTTAACTTTAATAGGCTTGTGAGACGATCTGTGATTAGTGTCACACAGCTGGAAGAGACAGATTTAAAAAAAGACAGGCTGCTCGACTCACCCCTCACAACCCGAAGAGACGGGCACCCTTGAAGTATTGCCATCAGTGGAAGCGACACGGTTGTGAACAGGAAACATCCCGCCAACAACGACCTTCTTCTTCTCTACATTCTTGTAGCCGCTCAGGTTGAACTTGGCCTTCAGCTTGCATGTGGACTCTGCTGAAACAGATCTGTCAAAATAGAAGAAGGCACATAGCACAAGCAAAAAACGACCGATTTCCATGCTATGTAGACGCAGAAAGGAGACGGGAGAGCTCTCGCTGTGGCAGACGAGGAAAGGCAACAGCAAAGTGTGACAGGTGTCTAATATACCCTCAAGGGAGATGTGCAGCACGAGGCAACCTGAGAACAGATTCAACTGTGCAAAATGAAGAGGAGGGCATAGCCTACTGATCTTTATGCCATGTGAAAGACAAGAAGGACTTTGTTTATTTTTAGTAAATACCATAGCATAATTCTCTCATTAATGGTGTAAGTGTGGTTCAAAACCATGGTTACACTGGTTTTGTCTCCCTCCAAGAGCACAAAGTATGCACCAACAAACACTTCTATGTCAAATAAATTCGAAGAAACATCCCATCATTTCATTTGGTTTCCCTCTGTTCTCGCGCTCTCTTTTCTCCTGTAAATACATCAGTTTATTAGTCTGCACGCAGGTCAGCTGCAAGGGATAATTCTGCCACAGGCCAGGAGTTAATTGGCAGCTGCGTGTGGTGACTTGTATAGTATTTACGCAACATTGCGGCATGGCTACTGTTCCCAAATCGTGCCTTGTCCCCTGAGTGTGGGTCTGAGGTGTGTTGATGGGTGACTGAACTTGTCTGCTCTTGTCTCTCAGTCAGCGGGGAGAAACACACACCTGAACCTCCCGCCACACAAAGGGACCAGTGCTGGTTGGGCCGACTGCGCACTTATAGGCTCTTATTAAAATCAAATTACAGTCTAAACTTCTTTCAACAATTTGGTTGTTAGTTGTACGTCGCTATTATTACATTATACTAAAGGGAAGTTGTCACACAGAAGGCATCTTAAAAAGGAGTTGGATATTCTCATGTATTTCTTGAATAGTAGCTGATGACAAATTAAAGGCTTCAGTGTATGCGCGAGTGTGTGACTGTGCCCTTGTGATCTGTCTCAGCCACGAGAGATATCTGATACTGATGAGCTCTGCGAGAAATCTATTAGGCCGTACAGTAATTTACCAAAACACTACTGTACTCATTTCAACGAGGCACGTGGTTAAAAGGAAAAAAAGGGAATTCCCCTCAACACCCCAGCAAGTTGTTTGTCTGCGTACTTTAAATAAAACCACAACATTAATACTAAGGACTTTTCAGTGTAGTGACACAGACTACGCTTCCCGTGCTTAACAAAACTGCTGTGATACTTACTGTAAGTAATCATTTTTTAGTAGCCTACAGTCGGTATAAGAACATTTTCAAACCACATAAAGCTGCAATGGAAGTAAGTTAAAAAAAATTCAATAGCAAGAGCACTAAGAAATTGGGAAAAGGAATGAGAACGTATTAAACTATTTACCATTTCCATCAAGTTCTGTAAAAGCATATATAGTAGTTATGTCATTTAAAAATGGTTAATTAACCATTAACTAGAAAGTTGTTTTTTTTTTTTTTTTTTTTAAACTTACTTTAAAAGTGATCTTGATTTCATAATTGTCCACTGCGTTTTGCGGCCTTTTCATTTCAGTGTGGTTTCACTTTATTTGGTGTTTAATTTGTCTAGCAAGACAACGGGACAGTTTGCCTCTAGTGTAGGCTAATTTATGCGTTTTAGTTTGCTTATTTTAAGTCAAACGGTGCTGCAAAAATCCTCATCTTCAAAATTTGCCAGGTTAAAACAAACTAAATGCAAACAACTTGATAAGTACCTCATTATAGAAGTGAGAAGTTTTAACATGGAGATCTTTATTAAAGCTCAGTTTTCTATTGTACAAATGTCATCATAGTTGAAACTGCATGCAGTGGCTTGTTTTGAGGCACGTTACTAAGGAGAATGAGCGTTGTTGAATAACCTTTTAAAAAAAAAATCCAACAATAAATTGCATAACTTAATCTTATCGATATTGCAATTAAATCCAACTACAAATTATTATATATATATATCAAGTTTTCTATGGAGAGTGTAACAGAAAAGACCCTCGTGTAAAAGGCAGAACACAGGGAGAAACACTAATAGCAGTTAAGACAAGTTCATTTTGCATTAGAAGTATTTTGCCACTAAAGCTTAAAGATATAACAGAGGATGAGAGGCACAAAGACAAATTGTGGAGGCATGAAAACCACCACATCGGGGTGAAATGTCTATCGGGGTACAATACACTTTTAAAACTCAGTTAAACCTGAGCACTGTATTCACTGAGGTCTATATGAAAAACTGAAGACCAGAGATTATGATGCTCAATGTTTCGATAGTACAGAACAGGAAAAAAAAAGAAGCCTTTCTGAGACGTGTCAGAGTCATGTTAGAGATGGCAACAGACAGTACTCTCAACCTTTGACAGTACAGAGCGACACACTTGCGGTGAAGTTCCCGCTGGCTGTATGTTTCTGTTAAGCTGATAAATAATGCAGAGGCTTTACAGGTGGAAGTAAAAGACAAATGTGCAAAATATACCCCCTGCACAACAAAGAGCAACCGAATAATGATGAAATGACAACAGCAAGTTACACAATGTGGTTATAAACTCTACGGTACTTATGTTGCTTTTAGTTAGTCCTCTTGCCATGTTTATTCTTCATAAAAAGCATACATAATGTAGCATGAGGAAAAACAGTGTTGTATCCTCCTGTCTGGAAACATCAGAGTCCAGGTTGGGCCACACCAAAAAATAAACAATAGAAGGCACATACAAAGTTACCCAGCATATATTGGCCTCCTGCACAGCTGCACCTAGCTTTCATCCAGAAGCTAATCTTGGGTGGATTGCCATCCAAGATGGGTACTGCAACAAGTCAAGAGCTCTCAACAAATGTAGCTTGGACAAGATCGTCAGAGGAGCCCACAATGTTATATTTACCACAGCATATTCTACTTTTGGCAAAACAAAAAGCTTAAAAATGATTGATTGGTCACATAGGTTCTCTGTTCAGTTTTACTTTTGACAGACGACCTTCTTCATAGCACAGTATACAGGCAGAAGTTGAAAATGAACAAATAGAGGATAGTCTTAGGTTGAGAACATTCTGACCTACAACAGTAAGACAAAAACATCTGACAAAAAAAGGCAGAAAACACTTGAAGATTTTCAAACTCTTCTACTGCTGTCATTTCTTTGTGACACTAGTGTTTGCTTTTTTTCTCCAATGTTTAGCTCAACTCATAACGCAACCTGAGGCACAACAGCAAAGTCCACTTTCTGAACTTTCACAGCTTCTCGCCACTTGTCTTTAATGGTTGACCTCACAAAGGGAAGCAGCAATTTACCTTTTCTTCATAGAGAGGAAATACACTGTTGTACATGGATAAAAAAGGACAATATATTATCAATAAACAACATTAATCAATCCCTATTGCCAAAAAAATATTAAGACCAGGGGAGTGGTGGGGAGAGCAGAGTAGTAGCGCCTTTGCATGTGCGCCCATCACAGTACGGTCTGCCTTCCATGGGAATGTTTAAGAGAGGGGTGGAGGTAAAGTAGGGAGGAGGGGAGGAGGGTGTGTGTGTGTGTGTGGGTGGGGGGTGGTGGTGGTGGTGGTGGTGGTGAGCGTGTTTGTGTGTATTGTGTGTGAGTGCATGTCTTGTCGGTATGACTTCATGTTGCGCCTTATTCCCACTCTGTGGTGCCAGGCGGTTTGGAGGTCAGATCATACATGACTCTGGAGATGCCCGGGATCTTCTTGATCTCATTTACCATCTTTAGCACCACCTGGGAAAACATACAAGAAAAGACTCATTTAAATAAGTGTTAAGGTAAAGGTAAGGTAGTCTTAATAAGATAAATAATACCCAATCCCTGAATCTAGGGGTAGTATCCATGATGGGAACAATATAACAAGTCTAGCAAAAACACTGAGAAAAGTTGAGTGGTTGAATCATGGTATACCTCCTCTGGGATATGGTTGCCCGGCATGGCAGGGATGCCGGTCATGAAATCGCTGGTGATGAAGGTGCGGACCACCACAGAGCGCCGGCAGGATGGCTGCTTTTGCAGTGGGTCACGGTCAAAGTGCAGGGGGGTCAGGATGACAGGCATCTGGCTGATCTTACTGGAATAGCCTGAAAGAGGAGCACAGCCAAAGAGAAAGAAAATCTTTTATTGCTGCTATTACAAACATTTCAATTAGCTTCATTGACTAAGACTAACAATTAACAATTCTATTTCTAAAGTTCTAAGTAAGTATTATTAATATAAGAGGAATACTTTTATCCTTCAGGGGAAATTATTAGTTATAAAGGAGGGGAATAAATTGAACTCTTACTGTCGTCAAACTCTCATCCATACATATTTTGTTTCAGTGAAAATGAGTCCTGAAAGTCTATAAGCTCCTGATGTATGTTAGTGTTTGACACCTGGCAACATTTTCTCAACATAAACAGGAGAAGACAACATGATGTAACGTTAAATGTTCAGTGACTGAAGGTTCTTGAGAGGACTACGTTCTGTCTTCCATAAATGCACTGAAAGCTCGACTCTCACCGCTACGGCATCGATTGTAAGTGACACGTTTATATTTAATTCCATACCAACTTCTTACGTTATTAAATATAATGTATTAGGCCTACCTTTACTTGGGCAAAGTTTAATGTAGTTATTTGCTCCTTTAGCAGGAACCTTTTAACGGCAAGTTTTTTTAACAGGTAAGACTTCAGCCGTTTCTTTGGTGGAACTAAAGCTTCACAGTTTGGTCCCTCTGCCATAGTTTAACCAGTGTACAGTAGCATCTGATAAGCACAACACTTAAGCTGGTGCACCGCTCCTGTAACTTTGTTTTCGTTTTGTGCAAGTTATAACAGTTTCGTTCTGTGCAACAGAAACACTCGGTGTAGCGAAGCCTTTACGATTAATTAAATGTGAGGTTTCAAACCGCGGTTAATAATGAAATCCGGTAATCGCTGCATCCCTAGTCCCGTCTGTTTGCTGGATTATGTCAATCACTAAAAAAGTTGGAAAAGTTCTTCCCTTCTCTGTATTTAGAAATATTTGTCAAGTTTGTCCCAGAGCACCTGTCTGCTGGTCTATGAAATACCACCTTCACTGTGTACACCAACAGAAGAGTTTAAGCAAACACTAGATTCTTTAACAATTTATTGTAGTTTGAACATGAAAAAGTCGACACTTCAAATTCTTTGTTTCAATAAATAAATTTTGTTCTTCTAATGATGCCCGGATTGATTCAATTATAGATGTCAACAATGAAAAAAAAATAGTTTGCTCACATGGCTGACCTTGAAAATGTCTTAATGAAGCCAAATGGCCTACGTTTAACTATAGGGACAAAATGATCTTTAAACTCACCCTTTTAATCCCATCTTAAATCAGCACAATGACATGCAAAGTGAAACCACAGCAACAGTCAGGAAAGTACAGACATTTAGCAAAATTTCTCAAACATATATTTAGTTTGACCCTGGGGGAGCGTTAAATTCCCCGTGTGGATGCAAGTATGCAGACGAGTACACTATTCTTGTTAGGTATGTGGACTTTGTGAAAGGACTGAACGGCTCTACAGAAACTGTACTGTACTGATAGTCCTGTGGTTGCATCCTCACCAAATATAAATCCTCCCCAAATAATTGTAATGCGTCAATACATAGGGCTAAACTAAAATGACTTACCAGACTCTCTGAGGATAGAGTGAGCTACGAAGTCAGCCTGTCTGAGCGTGCTCAGAACGCCTGTGGTCAGGAAGGTTGGAGTAATGTCTGTTGGCGGCTCTTTCACGTGGGAGCCAAAAACATACACAACTCTGGAAAAAGGAGACACATGAATGAGTGGGTGAGATGTTCTCCTACTCACTGGCATCACTGAGGATAGACGAGAGCAAAGCTGTAAGCAAAGACTTGTGTATCACCTGTTGATGGTGTGGCACATGCGAGGGATGAGTCTGGCCAGGAACATGAGCGACTCCCAGTGCGGAGATTCTTTACTAGTGACACCGCACACGTAACTGTAGGACCGGCAATCACCCTGAGAGACAGACAGAAAATAAATTGTTATGTAATTTTGATGGTGTTAAGAAATAGGCTTATTATAAAACAGTCTTTACAGAGCAACAAATAAAAGAAACAAAAATCTCCAACAGATGTTACATTAGCCTGTGTTATCTTAAACCATACATTTAGATTTTTTTGTTTGATAAAAAGGTTTCTATAAATACAGTCTGCTAAATCTGTTGGTCTTCACTTCCAACAAAATCCCAAGGCAAGAAAAGCTGCGTGTGTTTGTCTAACCTCTCCTGTCTGCCCCGCAATTTGAGGTTATGGATAAATTTAAAACTCTGGCTTCAACAGGAAGTAATGGGTCACTCACAAACAGTCACCGGTTGACTGCAATGTTTGTAAGTAGTCATGACGACACTCAGTATAAACTACTGGAAAGTTGTTCTTTTTTAACCACATTTAAATATTTCTACAGAACCCACCCTTTGGAAATGTCAGAGACTAACAGTCAACATCAGAGAAGAAAAACTGAATTGTGGCCCAGTTACAACAGATCACCCCCTTGGCTCAACAGACAGAGTCAAAAATAAAAATAAACGAGAAGCGTCATGTGGGCGTGAGCGTCTCGTGGTTAACCACTAAATTGTTGTGGTTACACAACGAGACAAACAGCAAAAGCGAGACTTACTGTTTCAAGCTTCGCCTGCTTCTGGACATCCATGTGTAAACAAACAAATATGCTATGTTTGGACTAAACTAAAAAATGACCTCAAGTCTGCTTTAAAACAATTTTGACTGCACATGACTGGAAGCCTTATTCACATCAAGCGAAAATAGAGGATGAAATATAGCAGGGCTGGAAAATTAACTCACCGGCATCTGCCAAGGTGGCTGGTAGATGAAAATAATCCACCGGCCAAGCGTATTTTTTACTGGCCAAAATAATAAATTGCCTTTTTTGTTACATTTGTTTCCTTCCTTTGAATTGAGATAATGAAGTACTTTGTCAAACACAAACTTAGAGAAGAGGCCAGAGTGAAATTTGAAGCAATATTATTGCTAAAAAAAATGTACTTAAAACACAACAGTAAATTGTTTTATAAACTTACAAGATGCTTATTAATCATTCAACTTAAACCTCCTCCTCAGACTTTCTACAATCACCCTCTTCTGGCCTCCTGGTTCTGACAGAGTCCTGGTGCCACAGCATCACAGCTTTTGGTGGATCAACATTTATTATGCAGCCTATGGATCATTCTCCTTGATCTCCAGGGAGGGCAGCAGGACCATTAGAAGATCTGACAGTGTGTCAGACACTAGACTGGACCGCCAACTAGCCAGCTAAAAGCACTCCTCGTAGGCTACACCTTGGAAATTAGCTCCTAACACTAGCAGCTTTCACGTTGCCTTATTTCACGGGGGTTTTGCGCCAATCTGCCTGGATCGCTGCACTTTATGAAAGCTAAGTAGCAGATTTTATCCGTATCTGAGCAGGGAAAGTTGGTGAAAGACATGAAACAGAGAGTAGGAATGATCTGCTGGTTCCAGTAAAGCCAGACCGCTATATGAAAGCACACGCGGATATTCTTTCCGTGCTGATCTCCGTATGAAAGCGGCTACACTCTCGCTCTTTCCCTACTGACTCCTGTCGCCTGTCCCCTAACGCCCACCCCCTTACAACTCTACACCAATAAAACACAAGTAGCATGAAAAGAACATAAACAACAACCAATGAACACCCCTAATACGTGTGTTACGCGATTTTAGATCCCTTGGTACATCAGGGACCAATTTAAGTGCGACACACAACCAACAAGAACGTCGGTCTGCTGCTAATTACCATCAAATAAAAATTATATGGCAATATCATGCAGAATATATTTACCCACCAATGTGGCAGGTGGCCTTCCAACATTTGGCCACCAAACGGAAAACCCACCCGCATCTGACATACATTGTGACTCGATGTTTGATGAATTGACCAGCTGGGTTACCTGGACGCCGACAGTTTTGATGGGCAGCAGGAAGGCATTGAGTGAATGAAGGCTGGTGATCTGCATGAGCTTCTCTTCCTCCTCGTCTGATATGCATGACTTGACTCTCTGAAGCAAGGCGTGGGGCTGGAGAGTAGAGAGACAAACACTTAAAACAGTAGTGTCTAAAAAAATGGAACCCAAAGGACAGAATCAAAGTTTCACAAATACAGCTCTGTCCACATTGTGACTACTTTTTATTCATTTACCTGCTGTTTCACCACAAAATAAAATTAAGATAAATATGGAGCGTCAAAAAATCTCAGAGGACCTTCAAATATGCCCATCAACTTTGTCAATGGAGCCACAAAAGTAGTAGAAATCATATCAAATTATGATCATGTCATCAGAACTTCAATAATTGATCTAATGTACAGTTGCTCTGCATGATAGGGCAAACAACTCCCCCGTTCTACTGTCAGAAATTAGGCTGCAAACACAAAATCAAACCTAATGTTGATTTTCTGTTCATGGTCTGGTCTTTTTTCAGCCCGTCTGCAAGAAGTGAAAAACAAACTAGACGCAAAACATCTTAAAAATCATCAGAATCATTTAGCTTTTGGTGCTGTGTGGCCAACCAACCAGCAGAGGTTGCACATGATTAACTTCATAATGAACCAGTCAGGACAAACAGACACAAATCTTCTCATTGGATGTGTGTGCAGAACTTCCACTGGACTGCATGCTTGGCTACAAACAGCCACTGCTGATAAATTGGCAGCTTTATTGCTACATTTTGTGATCTTTCCCCGAGTTCATTTCTAAAAAGAAAGTTGCCAAAAACTACAGGGAAAATGCTGATAGGTCAATTCACAATGATAAATGAGTCCAAACACTGTTTATGCTCCGATGGCATTTTAATGACCAAATATTTCACACCAGTAGATGATATTTTGAGCTGGTATTAATTTTAGTCTCATGAAGGATACAGATTGGTCACGATTGAGTGGGGGGACACACATAAATTGGAGTTTTAGTTTAAATTGCATAATATAGTAATTAATGTCCTGTCATTAGTTGCAATGATATGAATTAGGATCCACTTACACGGACAAGTGGTATCTCCCCAACACAGGATGTCAGACAACTATTCATTAAGATTCTTTATGTGTATTGTTTTGTACCTTTGTGTGTAGGGATGGGGATTGAGACCCGGTTCCAAAATTTCTCAAAACCCGAAAATCAATAAGGTTCGAGCTTATCGATACTGCTATCGAGACTTGCGGGTCCTATGATGTAACGTTATGTCTCCAGCGTCAATTGTGATTTAATTAGAAACGCAGTGGATAAGGAAATCATCAGGCTGCAGTCTCTGCCTGCTCCCAAACGCACACACAGCAGAGCAAGAGGCGGCGCCGTTGCGGTGGAATATGGTGGGGTAAGTTAGCTCCAAACTACTGTAACGTTGATGACAGCTACGCTCGTTACTGTAAGTACGTGCAATAAAAACTTCGCAAGTAAAAAGACAATACTTGATCAATACTCCTGTCTGTAAGGGAACGTTAAACATGTAGAAATGGTTAATTTAATCATCTCTGTCCTCAGTATCTCATCCTGTATGTTTTATACAAGCACAGCTAACGCTAGCTTGGCATTAGCCAAATGTTAAAAACAAGCTAAATAGAAAGCTGTCTGGAGCATAGACTGCTCTGTAGTCTTAAAAACTCAGCTGCTGGCTGAGACAAACCAGCCGCTTCTCCTTCTACCTGGTAAGGTTACCTGCAGCCAGCGAGAGAGAAGGAGGGACTGATACAGACTGATGTTATTCTTTCTAAACATCACTCACTACTTGTGATGTCAGATAAAGTTACTGAGTAACTTTGCTGTTGTCTAAAAACAACATTTAGCTGTATTTAAAATATTAAATTAAAAAACAACCAGGCAGTTAATATGTACACTTTAATATGTTTATTTATCGCAAGTGATATGTCATCTCAATATATAACGTTATTGCATATTGAATATTTTCCTCATACCGTGCAGGCCTAACGTTACCTCATGCCTGCATGTTGGGTCTGGTCTTACCAAATAACCATCAATAAATAATAGTAAAGTATCAATAGTGGTATCAATAAAGAATCGGATCGTTAAGCAGTCTCAATAAGGGTATCAATATCAATAAAAATGAACGATCCCCATCCCTATTTGTGTGTATTGTTTTGTACCTTTTTGACACTTGCAGAGAAGTCGGTGATGATTTTGAGGATGTTGTTCGTTTCAGCAAAGTCCTTACAGATGTAGGGCTCCTCTGCACAAATCACTCTGATGGACAAACCAGGACCTAAAGGCAAATGAGAGAGGAGGTGCACCTTTTATCAAATAGAGGAGTGATGCGAGGACAGATTTGAGTCTGTCTGATCGAATAAGCAAATGAGTACAAGAGGGAAACAGAGACAGATGCAAACATCACTAATCATAATGGTAATACAATCACTTGTATCACGTTTTTTTTCAGTCACATCATACGCATGTGTTTATGTACTTGCCTGGGAAAGGGTGTCGGGAGACGATCTCTTCTGGCAGGCCCAGCTCTCTCCCTAGTGCTCTGACCTCATCTTTATGGAAATCTTTCAGCGGTTCAATTACCTTTCCCTGGAGGATCACAAAGGAATGGGATCAGCATTGTTAACAGTGAGGGAATGAGGAATATGTTTAGGTATTGCATAGTTGTGCGTTGAGACGAAAGGGTGGAGCAAAACAACAAATATATGAGCACTAAACAGCTAATAAGGGGGAGAATGTTTAAGCGCTCCCTTAAGTATAGTGTAACACTGATCCACTGTTGAAGAAGGATGCCTCTTTGGGGGATGAAGGATAAAGTAGAAATACATTTTCAATAAAAAGTAAATTATGTTTAGGTGTTTGCCGGCTCTTGTTGAATGTGAGGAAACAGAAGCTCAGGGGTTCTGCATGATAGCTCTGCTTTTGTGATATTTCTAATCGCTGCTCTAAACTGCAGCAGATGATGCTCTTTTTACACACTTGTGTTTTTTTTTTTTTTTTTTGTTTTTTTTTAGGGGAAGCTGACATTATCACAGTCCTTCAGAGCATTACCAGATAGACAACATCACGGTCTGAGCATCTGTCTGTAAAACCACAGTGTCAAACGGTTTGTCAGGCACAGACTGCTACAAAAACAACTCACGTCCCCTGCTCAAATTTAAGGTTTTATAATATGGTAGTCTGATTGTCAACAGGGGTTGTTGAATACGTTTTCCAGCGCCAGAAGAGAATGTGTAGTAATGTGTATGTAATGAACATATTAGTGGATAACGAAGTGCCATGGTGATGAGTGATACCCCCAGCAACAGTAAAATATATAGTATTGTCCCGTATAGTTTAAATGACTTCAGTTCAGGTGATTTGTAAGGATATTAAGCAGAACCTGTATGCACCCGTTCAAACGTTTGCCAAATTAACTATTTGTTACTGGTTTGTAGAGTACCATGTTGTTACACCTAAAACTAAACATGAACAGGATAAAGGCCTATGTTTTTCTTCTTGTTTTATGGTAAAAACGTATGCACAACTATTGAAGGCACAGTTGCTCCATGTATCCACTTAACTGAATAAGGCCATACTCTGAAGCAGCAGTGTGTATCAGGGAAATGAATGCAGTTAGTATTTGTGCATGTGCGTGTGCAGTACCTCATCTCTGAGTTTGCGGATGAGTTCAGTGTCGTTGTGGTGCGTCTTGATGACCTCTGCCTTGCCGCTGGCAAGATGAGAGGCACTCTCGATGAGATCGGGCCGTAAGGTACCCTGAGCCAGGAAAACCTCTTCCGGCTTCAGATTCATTTCTCCTATCACTTCATTTGCCACCTGTGATGCAAGACAATTTAAAAAAAAAAAAAACAAAAACAGTGAACTAGTAAAATCAGAAACACCAACAACAGCGCAGACATATTGGCAGACGCACACAAAAGTATAGTAAAGAATTCAGCTGAACGGAGAAAATATAATGACACATGGCGATGTATTGCATTGTAACAAGGCAGGTTAACAAAAAAATGGGACAATAATATACACAATAATATTACACAGCACTTTTCATAAAAAAAACCTAGTGCTCACTTTGACAAATGTATCTCCAATGATTTTCCTTTTCTCTTCTGGGTTAGTAGTCATATTCAAAGTCTTGCTGATGCGTTTTCGTGGCGTCCTGTCCTCCTCAGAGATGGGGAGGGTTGTTGTTCCGTTATAGAAGGTGTGAGCTGCATTCACCACTAAATAGAGCAACAATTTTGGAACACAACTGGGTTATGAGAGAGAAAAAAAGTTTTCCTCCCAAGATCCCTTCAGAAGAGAAAATAAATAGAATCAATATACTTCAGTATGCTGTTATACGCAGTTTCATTACCGATTAGTCATTTAGCCTATTCAATGTAAAAAAAAATAATAATAATAATAATAATGACAATGATCCATCACATGGAAATATAAAGTGTAATAAGTAATTTTTTCAAATAATGCTCTCTCTTATTTCACTTAGTGACTTCTATTAGATAACATTTTTTGCAACAATTGTGTATCACAAGAAAACAAATCAATAAATTATTTTGGGCATAATTTTATTAGTATTTTTTGATGTGCTTGGTCTTATTGTAGCATCCTTTGTTGATCAACAGGACCTTGGTCCCTACCTTTCAGTTTGATGCCCAGTTTGGTGAGGGCTTCCTCCACACTCTGACTCTCTTTCTTCCTCATGAAGCCGTTGTCAATGTGAACCGCTATCACCTGGTCCTGGTTGAGAGCTTTGTTGAGGAGAGCTGTGCAAACTGTTGAATCCACCCCGCCACTCAGCAGCACCTGAAGAAATCATTAGAAACCGTCACAAACGTGCAACCAAATGGTCGAGCGGCGACATCAAACCTCTTTAGAGCTAAATTTGTCATCGCAGATTAAATCCAACAACACTTTCACTAGCTGCTCTCCTATTCTGTCTTAATCTCCAATTAATTGTATGTCTAATTTCTATTTATGTTAGCCTCCCATTGTTTTAGTCGTGCTGTCTTTGACAACTGATGTTTTGTCTGCTGGAAGGCTGTAAAATGTTAAGCATTATGAGTTTAATTAAAAAGGCAGATATGACTACAGCCTTGACACTTATTTCTTTATAATCACAAATTGTGAGAAATGTATTCCTTAGACTGTAGTTGAGGAACAAGAAACAGTGGCTGCATGTAATTCTTTGAATATAAATCCTGTGTTTGGAGCCTTCTTCCTACACTCACTTAATCGCCTTCATACTCCCCAGAGATGAAGCCCAGTTCGAAGTCGCTCAGGGAGTCGACTACCTCTTTTCAGAAAAAACAGGGCTTAATTTGAGAGTTTAATTGGTTCTACTTAACTTCCCACCACTGCTTCTGTCACTACTTCCTGAGCAGCTAACACACTTCACACCTCAGCTTTATACTTGTAGTCAAATTATCTCCCATAGAAGGTTAAAATGTGCAGAGAATTTTTTTTTTGTTTTATTCCTTTTTAAAGGTCACCTTTCTGCCCTACAAATTGTTTGGAGACTAAAACACACACACACACACGAAACTTGGTTTCACTTACCAGCACTTTAGACTTGTCTACTTTTTCTCTTATCTCTTCGATGCAGGCCTGTTGGCGGTTCTGTACGGTGAAGTTACTCGTGCATCCAGCAATCTCGAACAGGAAGGTACGCAGCATCTCGATGCCTCTCTGCGTCAAGTCGACTTCAGGGTGAAACTGTGTCCCATACAGCTTCTTCTGTTCATTAGCAATGCCTGGTGGGGAAACAGATATATTTGACATAGACATATTATCCTCTCTGAAGGCCACTTTTTAAAACAATACATTCAAGCAAAACCAATAAGCCAAAATCAGGATTTCAAAACATACTCAAAATACAGACTCAACATTCTTGTCAGATGTAAATATATACAGTGTGAGGCTGTTTTTTCAGGACTTGCAAGTAAGTTTATGACCCCAATCCAATTTCTGATAGCATTCATCAGGGTCACAGTCTATTCAGCGTGCTGCTCACCAGCAATGATGTTCCCTGATTGGGCCACCACTTTAAAGCCATCAGCCACTTTATCCACACTGTCTCCGTGGGTCAGCAGGACCAGTTCCTCTTTCTGAAGGCCTCTGATAAGATAAACACACACTGAGACGTCAGAGGAAGATGTCTGGTGTTCAATATCATCTCATAACAGCTATACAGTACGGACCCTGCTTTCACTGTGTGAATGTGAGTTAAGTGTGAGAGGCAGACAGTAATATAAAAACTGCAGCCATCTATTTTAGACTCTGCAGTATTTGTGTTACAACCAAGGGAAGTATGTGACAGCTGGAATGCTCCTGCAGTTTATGTAGTAAAAATGGCACTGGGACAAGCCCTTAAAGCAGCAGTTGTGTTTAACACATAGTCCACAACACTTGAGAGAAGAGATGGTGCTGTTAGTTCACTGACAGATCTAGAAGCGATTTTGTGAATCTTCATTTTTAGGGTCGAGTGACGATAACATTGGCTATCTTCAATCAGCTAAATCCATGCCAGATGGACTTTTGTTGCTGAGTGAAATCACCAAAATGAGTGTCTGCTGCCTAATCAATGGTGCAACAATACTGAGCTTCAGTTACTGATAGTAAATACCTTCAAAATGTCTTGCCAGCACATCTCTGTTTTTACAGTACAGTATGAACACACATACATAAACATAACACATAAAATAAACCAGTTATTACCTGAAGAGAGAACAAGTGTTGTCCAGTCCAACACTGAACACTCCATCTTCCCTCACACTCTTTTTGTGTACTGTGCCGCCAAACACTTTATTCATCATCTGTAGCACAAACACACAGCAGAGTTAACATCTGGACACAAAGAATACATTTTAGTGATTCCAAAGATACCACTGCTGCCTGCTGTTTGAAGAAATGTGACAGAGAATGGATGGCTGCTGGTTTTAATTTCCAGGCTAGCTGGGAAAATTGAGCAAGTAATGCTCTTATCTCCCTCAGCTAGTGTCAACGTGCCCTTGACGAAGGTGGTGAAGTCCCAACTGGCCCAGGAGAGCTGAACAGCAGCCTGGAGAAGAGTGATAGTAAAGTGTAGCTCCTCCAAGTGAATAGCATGAACAAGGGCCTTATGAAAGAAGGATGGTCTACCTAATCACTATAAAAGCCTCCCGCAGCAGAATTTTGCTGTGTGTATGCATGCGTGTGCATAGATACTAGGGCTGGGCGGTATAATTAGGTATACCGATATAATTTCAAAAGAGATATAAAATTACACAATACTGTTTATACCAGTATAGTTTGATGTTGAGTTAATTAATGTTTCCGTAAAGTCCTGCCAGCATTTGCTCCTTTCGGCCCCTCACCGCGCAGCCCTGCCCTCCCTCTGCACGCAGCCGTCTACTCACAAAGTCTCTAACAACATGGAGGGAGACACATGGCTGAAGATCTGGCTTGTAAAAAGAAAAACAATGGTTCAGTCAGTGTTTCCCACGCACAGACTTTACTTTGCAGGGCGCCCAGGTATATTTGGCGACACATTGTATTGTAGCGCTTATCAGAGAAACACAGAGTGGTATGTTACAAATCGCGCCACAGATATTTGGATATTTTACAAGAGCGGGCCAGGTTAAGCAACAGTGAACACACAGGCGCAGATGTCATTTATTAGCTACCACGTTGATTTTGTTGTGGTAGGCTACATCGTCAACACACCTCCTCAACAAGCACCACAGCTGCTGCTGTGAACGGAATCACAGAAGCAACTTTACACAACGTAGCTTACAACTGATCACCGGAGCAGATATACAGAGAGAGGGAGACAGAAAGAAGGGTGGCACGCTGATGTGTTAGCAGCAGAGGTACGTTAGATCTGTGAGTGTGAAGAGAACTGAAGGAGGCAGATTCAATAAGTGAGTGACACTTAAGATAGAGAATGAAGTATAATTAAAATGGTGCAATAAGAAACCACCTCAGTTATTACTTAAACATGCGCCCCCCCCCCATACAGCCCAGCCCAGCAGAAAATAACGATATATACTTTATACTGGAATTCTGCCTAACAGTACCGGGAAATAACTTTTTGGTCCATATCGCCCAGCCCTAATACATACCTGCATCCCATAGCAAATCCCAAGGACAGGCTTTCCTATAGTGAATATAGCAGGGTCAAACCAGGGGGCATCTTCTGCATACACAGAGGCTGGACCTCCTGAAATGATGATTGCCCTAAGATGGAAAGAGAGAGAATACAATCAAGCCAACATGTATATTTAAGCACTTTCACCTTGACAGAATAGTGTAAAAATGCTATGAGGCAAGAGAGAACATTCATCTCTGGTTCATATGCTTTCATGCTCACCTGTAGCCCTGTTCTCTGAGAGCAAAGGCCGGGGTCTCTAGAGGGAGGATTTCAGAGCGTACACACAGCTCTCGCACCCGTCTGTCAATCACCTTGCCATACTGGGCTCCAGCATCCAGGATCGCCACTGCCCCCTCACATGACCCATTCTGCTCTGCACTGTTGATCTCCAGCTGTGGACACACACAATTAGAAAAACACACATTGTGTTGTTTAAAGTGCCAGCAGAGCTTGTGTTGAGCTGAGCAAGCAGAAAAGCATACACTCAGAGTTGCTTTTGCACACTAGTGTTTACTAAGTGACTGGACTTTGATTAGCACACTAAAGATATAGTCTTAATGCTGTCCTTAGGGTCAGGTTTGTTGGTGGTTAGGGTGAGAGGTGGCACAAGGTAACACAATCCATCAGTGACCTCCCTGTGGAAAATGGGACTAACATAGTAAGTAAGGCCTAACATAATTAGGGGCATGTGAGCTCCAACCCAGACAGACAGTCACTGTTGTGAAACGTGCTGTATCCATTCAGCCAATCAGTAGAATCACATGAAACCCACAAGTTAGTCAAAGGCCATAATACGGACCCTTATATCACTTTTCAAGATGTTTATAGGGTGTTTCTTTGGGACAACTCTGTATGTCTGCGTGTTATTTTAATAAACACATGAGATCAAAGTTGGGAAACAAGTGCCAGCACAATAACAATGGAGAAGTCGGTTCACTGAGATCTAATTAACCTCCATATACAATACAACTGGGCAGATTGATGACGGCAAGAAGAGAAACGTGATCCCACGTGATTAGTAGAAACCCTACCGCTGTAGATGTTTCTAAAAACAACTTGCACTAAGCATGCTAACCTCCGATGTATTATCTAGAAAAGTACACTTAACGCTGTTATATCCCTTCAGCCCTCACAGCAACGTTAGCCGTACAATCACGAGAAAAATACTCGACAGTGTTACAGGAAACTTTACCAAATTTGCCGGTAACACGGCAGTAGTGGCTCCAGTTGTCAGACCGGTGACCGCAAGTTTGCTCATACTAGCTTAGTGACGACGTTAGCATACCTGTCAGTTAACGTTACGTTAGCCTCAAGTCTGTGACAGCAGTCGTATGAAATACATTAGTTTGCCACAAGCTCTCTCCAAAATTAACGCCAAAGCAGCATGATACCAGACTATCGGTTAGAAATGCTATTCTACAAATCCAGGCTGCCCGGCTAAAGCTAGCTAACACATTATCTCTGTAGCATGCTAGCTCGCAGACAGTATTTAGTTGCTAGTTCTCACCATTAGCCTGTTAGCAGCACGTACTGTGAGAGGCTAACTTAGCGGAGCTATGCTAAACCCACGCGGTGCTTGGAGGCAAACGGTGTTAGGGGGGTAACGACCATAAGAAGGCATCCACGTTTAGTGGCTCAATATTTTATTTATGCTAAACATTATGGAAATGTCCTGTCCGACTAGTTAGCAGCTATGAGCAACATGTTAATGTAACCCTGCAACAGGCACACAACAGCGTAACGTTACTCATCGCTCCTGAGCGGAACTGGTGGTAACGTTACATGCTCTCTAACTTTCCCCCCCCGAGGTACACACAGGCCGTAATTAACCGGGAGGGACTACACCAGCAACCACGGTCCTAACACGAAGTCGACCGGGCAACCCGGTACCGGAGGAGCGGTCCTGCCGGCTCCACTGACCTTGATGTATCCGTTGCACAGAGCCATGGAGGACTGCCGTGTTGAGGAATGAGCTCTCTCTTTCGCCTTGGTGTCCCAGGTCTCAGAGAGAGAGAGAGAGAGAGAGAGAGAGAGAGAGACAGAGCTACTCGTTAGCTCCTGGCTCGGCACGCCGACTACTGTTACAAAAGCAGATTGGGTTGTTGGCTGGAAGATGGGCTGTCAATCTCTCCTCATCCGGTCGGGGAATAACTTTCAGACTAAGGAGCAGACTAAATAAATGTGTCTGTGCTCCATGGGTGGAGCACAAAGTTCAATCCAGAAAAAGAGAGTGGCCCCATGGGGGCTGGGCTTAGACAGCATGGTAGACTTTGGCTGATCATGTTAAAATATATTGGTGCTTAATCTTTACATATATACATATGAGATATGGGATCTCAAATAGTTAGGGGTGTCCAAAGTATTATATATTTTAAATGCTTGAATAATATAGGAACTTGTGCTGATCCCCCCTTTCAGTGACCACAACAAATCAAGTTCAAACTCTGTATTTCTCATATGCACAACATTTACAGAAAAGCAGTCCTTGCCAATGACATTCTTGTTCTCACGGTCAAAATGTGTGAAAGAAAATCACACAAGTTGAAAGAGTAATGAGAAAAAGAGAATCAAATACAAAGACATAAAAAGTACATTTGTTAAAATAGAGGAATACAATATAATAGATACAATACTGTGGTAGACGGGTGTATATTAGTGATGAAATTAATACACTTATGCAGACAGGTTGTGCTGTAGTAAAAGTATATGCTTAATGAGGACTGGTTATGGACAGGTACACAGGTAAATCTGAAGGCAGACAGAATTGTGGGTTATGACAGGGGCACAGGATGATATGGATAGACATCTTGTATCACTCTAATTACATTTTTATTGCAGTATTGTGTCAACATTTATGATAATATACAACATTTTCTGACAAATTAATCAGTACTGAATCATATAAATGCAATATTAGCTCAATACAGCCTTGCTCTTTTAGGTGGTATTAAAGGGATAACTCTCTCTTACAGTTGACACATTTTTTATAGTCTCACAGAACCACCCAGCGCCTGTTAGTCCTGTTAATATACAATCTACAGAGCCTCATACCTCAGACTCTGTCAGGCAGTAGCAGCAGGTATGTGAGAGGTACCCCCTGTTCTTTAGCACATCTACTCTACCGTAAGTTCCAGGACTTTTCCTTATTCTATGTCTTTTTCAGACAACATCAATAACATAAGTTAGCTTCAGGCTCACATATCCATGTGTGGCTTTTGTGATTGCCTTTGACATATATTTCTTGCACAATTTCTTTATTTTGCTAATAATAATGTAGTTTCAGTGTGCACATTTTTTCTACATGAAGATTATTACATGCTGTCAGACATCTCCAGCCTGGAAAGTTAAAGAGGAATGTCACAGCAAAGACACAAGTTAGTCAAACAGACAGATGTCACATTCCACTTTGTACAGAGCAAGTTTGTAGTTCTTAGCTACCTTTAACTAGTAAGTGTTTTCTCCAGGTATAAGAGACAACATACCAAGCTGTCTTAAAGAAATTACTTTTCAAAAGTGGTAAGGCAATAGTTTTCAACCTGGGGGAAATGTGTCATGAAACACTGATGTGTAACTTATAACCTTAATAATTGTTGCATAGCATTGCAATAACTGCTGGAACAGAGCCATTATTAATGTTATTAGTTCCACCTTTGCATTACACTGTGAATATGATTCTCATTCAGAAACAAGACTGCCCTGGTGCTTGCAAGGCTATCAAGATTTGAAGAATCATTTGCAACATTTCAAAGAGGTTGGGGCTTGCCAGAAAATGTTTGGGAACCGTACTGCTTTTGGAAATGACAAAATGATTCTGAGGAGTTGTTCATTTGATTCACAGGTTAAATGGAAACGTTAATTAAACACTCCTGTGATGGGATGTTAAAACATTTTCAGGCGCACAACCAGAGGTGGAGAACCAGTCAGATGTGATGATGTCAGCGCCACCCTGTGGAAAACTTAATGAATAACACTTTACACCACACAATTATTAACATGGTCATGTAAGATACTAATTTCTGATGGTAGGTGTCTGTGAAAACCAGTCAAACTTTAACCATCATTCTAAACCAGTGCACAAATAATATTAACTTAACCATAGCAACAGTACTCTTTAGTCAACTCTCACAGGTGAAACAGACTTCACCTTGAGCATGGCTGGATTAATCCACACGGGACTGCAACGACCTGTGGGCCCTTGTCATCCCTCTGGTTATTTATTTAGGAATATGCACCATGTTTATTTTGACACAGAGCACCTTTAGAAGACAGGTAGACAAGGCAAGTGATAATGCAGGCCCACATAATAAGAGTTGATATTGTGCTTTTATTGGTGCATGTTCACAAACAAATTTTCAGTTAATGAGACTACCACAAACCAGTTGAGACATAATAAATATGGGGCCTTTAGGGGCCCTAGGCAGATGACCAGTTTTGTTAGTAATTCAGCCTTGAAAATAAGTTAAACAAACATGAATGATTGGAGCAAAGCTTTTCGTTTAATATTGATATTTGAACTATTTGTGATAGTTTGACAAACCCTCTCACGTAGTTACAACTGCAGCTTCACAGCTGTTATCACATGCTGATCCACCCAAATATGCCTGTGTGGTGTCACATGTCATCTGTGGGGATAAGCAGCTTCACATGCACTCATGGTAACCACAAGGCAGAGCGTGACGTTATTCATTACCTCTAATTCGAATGGGGTGTGATAGGTGCATCATAACCTTTACTGTGCCCAAAGATCTTTTGATCAAAGAAAAGGTTTCAGTATGGTTTCTGTTTAAGACTTTCTTCTTAATTTTGTTTTTAATGTATTTTGTGTTTACACTCTAATTTGGATCCTCAGAGTTACAAACTAACACCTGAAAGTTACAAGTCTCCCTTTAGTGTCTCACTGCTATGAATCAATAATAACATATGCTGATTATTTTGTATTTATTAACAGGATGGTCACTTACCACCATGGATCAAGAACAAGCTTGAGGTCACATTCACATATCCTTACTAGACAACACAGAGAAATGCGAAAGCGTACTTCAAACAATGACAGAAGTCAAACTGTAACTGTCATCTTTAGCTGGCAGTCTCAGATATCTGATGTCATTCTGTGACTTCTTTTGATTAATTTAGACAGCAAAACTGTAAAACTGCTCATTATGAAAACATCAAAGGCATGATCACAGTGATAGACTTAAAATAATAATGAATCTATAAATTAATCAATCTTTATTTATATAAAAAAATCCTACTTATGTGATATGGGCTTTACAATTAATAAAATAATAAAATGTATTGTTCAGATATCTGAGGATTTGCTTGTTGTTTTAAATGTTCTTTCTTAGTTTTACTTCATGTAAATGTAACATAATACACCGACACAAAGCATCTTTTGAATTTCAGGACACTGTTAATTCATTATCCTGAGGGGGGCTTGAATGTGTAAAAAGTTCATGGCAATCCACCCCACAGTTGTTGAGACATTTCACTCAAAAGCACGAATGTCAACCTCATGACGACGCTAGAGGGAAAGTCAATGGATCACCTATAAGTCATAAGAATTTACCATGTTGGAACCATGAATGTCTGGCAATCAATCAGAAAATAGTTGTTGTTAGAATATTTCAGTCTGGACCAAAGTGGTGGACAGAATGATCAACCATCAGACCGACAGAGTCATTCCTATAATTACATATTGTGTAGTAACAATTATTGCTGGTTAATTGGGTGTTTTGTGGAAATTATGTCATTGCTGGTGTGATATTTCCAACCTCTGAGGAAACAGCCCCTAAGTTAATAATGTGTGTGTCACGCCCGTGCGTGTGTGCGCGCACGCAGGTGAGGACCAAATCTCAACAGCCCACTGTTGCTGGGAGGACATTCGAGTTATGAAAACAAACCACCTTTTCAGTGATGGCCCCGAGACTGTGGGATAAACTATCTGTGAGTCTGTTTAGGGACACTTGTGTTTGTCTGTATTGTTTTTCTACTTTTTTGTTGTATGTCATAAATTCATTGGCCTGTTTTCATTTAGGCCTATCTGTTGTTATTTATTTTTAATTGTATAACTTTGTTTGGTACTTTGGTCAACTTTGATTGTTTTTAAATGTGCTTTATAAATAACAGTGACTTGACTTGATGAGGACAGTCTCAGAAAGTGATTACAGGCTCGAATTTTATGATTTGGGCTTAAAAGTACACTTAATTGAAAATCTTTCTTTTTAATTGTATAACTTTGTTTGGTACTTTGGTCAACTTTGATTGTTTTTAAATGTGCTTTATAAATAACAGTGACTTGACTTGATGAGGACAGTCTCAGAAAGTGATTACAGGCTCGAATTTCATGATTTGGGCTTAAAAGTACACTTAATTGAAAATCTTTTCTTCTGGTATTACATTGTTATTCCAACAGCACTTTGTGTTTAGATTTTTGTTGAGCCTGTCTAACATTCATTACAAAATAATTGTAGGTTATTTGTCCCGTATGATATATTTTCACTGAAGCGGAACTACACGCAGTTGTGTTTTGACACGTCAGCTGTAGGAGCCGGACACATTTAGACGTCGCACGCGCCGCGCTTCCTCGTCCTTCTGTGTTTTTGATGTTCACTGCTGTAATCAGTTTTAACTCAAACGGTAGTCATTTTCTTATTTTTATTAAGATGGCGCCAGTTAGAGATTGAATAAACACAGAATAAAATCGGGTTTCCGGTTGAATGGCTCCGTAATTCAGCCGTTTAGTTCTGTTTTGTTAATTTGGCATGCTGTCATCATCACCAGGTATGTATGAATCATATTACTGCTTGTCTTTTACTTTACTTTTTCACCACATACATGCCCTTTGTATGTCTTTATATTTGCCCTTATTATTCTACTGGAATATACATATATTGTATCGTTTTGTATATGTAAATTAAATGAATCTCCTTATATTTTTAGGCTAACATAATAACTGGTAAATTAATGTGGACAGCTACACATTAATTGATTTATCTGCTCTATAATAAGCCTTAATTGCTTTCTGCCAGAGACTGATGGTGTCAGCGAGCCAAACAGTGTGCACACATTGTATTAGTTTATGACTTTTTTTCACACAGTGGTCGGTCAGTTTGTCTTTTTTTGCTTGTACTTTACCATACGGTATATAAACTACAAGACATTTTAAATTCAACATTCAATTTTCCGTGGGACCCTGAAAGTGTCACCTTCACCTTTCACCCCAATAATGACTGACTGTCTCAATTTTTAATTTCTTTACAAACTAATTGCACAGGTGTCTGCTTGTCATATGCAGCGTGTGTATAGTGTGCACAGCACACATGATGAGCGTCATATCATCATTATAGTCAGTCAGAAATTCACTTGACCAGCTGTTTGATCAAGTGCAGTCCATATATCACCACTGTTGGCTGTTTGCATCCGCATATTCAGAATGACAAGACGTACTAGCATTAGACAAACCTGTTGGTTCAATATTGTATTGTAGTTTTTTTTGTTGTTGCTGCAGCCTTTCTTTCCATAACTTGCCTGCTTTCAAATAGTGGGATTTACATAAATGAACATATTCATGGGGGCTTCAGAGACTTTCAGTTAATGCCTGTTTTGCTGTCTCAGTAGTTCTCTCTCATCTTTTTTTGCAGGTTTGTTGAGGGCACAGCGGGTTTGATGCCCACCGCTCCAAAATGGAGCATTCAGATTTGATCACACATAAGAACGGGCGGCAGCGGAAGCTGGCGGGTGCCGCCCTCTCTCCTGAACACATGAGAGACATGGACAGGGGAGAGATGAGCTCCTCTGAACCAGAAGTGGAAGAGGAGGCAGAGGGTCTTATCAAAGGGTCTGACTCTGAGGACAGGAGGCACAGAGTCCGTCCTGGGATCCGTGGCGAGTTAGGGAACGTGTTGCTGCTTCTGTTCCTCTACGTGCTGCAAGGGATTCCTCTGGGACTGGCTGGTAGCATCCCTCTGATCTTGCAGAGTAAGAGTGTCAGCTATAAAGACCAAGCCTTTTTCAGCTTTGTCTTCTGGCCATTTAGTCTCAAGCTTCTCTGGGCGCCACTGGTGGACGCTCTCTACTTCAGCAGGTTTGGCAGAAGGTAAGAAGGACACGTGTATACTGTTAATGTAGATGTTTTCATCTGTGTGGATTCTTTTTGCTGCCCTTATTTCTCTCCACTGTCAATCCTCCCACCTGATTTCTGCAGAAAGTCATGGCTGGTGCCCACACAGTACCTGCTGGGCCTCTTCATGCTCTACCTTTCCATGACGGTCAATTCACTGTTGCAGAGTGAGGGAGGACCGAGTGTGGTAACACTTACTGCAGTCTTCTTTATGCTTGCCTTCCTGGCAGCCACACAGGTAGGAAATCATGAACACTGTGTCACAAACATATTCAGGAAGAGAAATACATTCAAGTAGATCATTTCTGTGCCATTCGTCAAAGGCTGTATCTTCTCTGCCTCAAAGGACATAGCTGTGGATGGCTGGGCCCTGACTATGTTATCCAGAGAGAATGTGGGCTATGCTTCTACATGCAACTCTGTGGGCCAGACAGCTGGCTACTTCCTGGGGAACGTGCTCTTTCTGGCCCTGGAGTCTGCAGACTTCTGCAATACATACCTCAGAATAGAGCCCAAGGACACAGGCATCGTCACCTTGTCAGGTATTACCTATCCTTGACCTAATGGATTAACAAGATAAATTATAATTCATGTGATACTTTACAACACAACAGTACTTTGGGGGATGGAAGTGAATTTCCTAATGCTTTCTGTTCTTCCGCTGTAGACTTCTTGTTTTTTTGGGGAGTGGTCTTCCTGGTTTCCACCACATTGGTTGCCATCATTAAAAGGGAAAATGAGCACAGCAAAGGAAAGAAGAGGGTGCATGAGGAGACACAGGGTGTCATGGAAACCTATAAGCTGCTGTTCTCTATCATCAAGATGCCCACAGTCTTCACCTTCTGTGTCCTGCTTCTCACTGCTAAAGTACTTAGTACTTTAAATATTTGTTTTACCTTTTGAAATATAAGTTTGAAAGTGTTGCTTTTGCATGTTTGCTGCTTAACATTAAGTATTCATCGTGAATGAGGAGATTTCTCGTGTGTCTTCTCTCAGATTGGCTTCTCCGCAGCAGATGCAGTGACGGGTCTGAAGCTGGTGGAGGCTGGAGTTCCCAAGGAGCAGCTGGCATTGCTGGCAGTGCCCATGGTGCCCCTGCAGATCCTACTACCTGTGATCATCAGTAAATACACAGCAGGTCCCAGACCTCTGGATGTCTTCTACAAGGCCTTCCCTTTCAGGTTATAACACACACACAGGGGCACATAAACCCATGCTTACACACATTCGGTAAGCTAAACACTAACAGAATGGTGTTGCTTTGTGGTGGCAGGTTGCTCATAGGACTGGAGTACGCTCTGCTGGTGTGGTGGACCCCCAGTGTAAAACATGAAGGAGGGTTACCTCTTTACTACTACGCCATAGTGCTTGTTAGCTATGCACTGCACCAGGTTTGTTTTTTCTGTTAATTTCTTTATTGTCTTGTTTTTCTTTTCTGTCTCTAGCACAGTCTTTTAGCACAGTTTTTTCCAGGTGACAGGAACTCGCTGAAATGAGCAAATATGACTCTGATTGAGCACAGCAGGCAGTTGGTTGCAATTTGTCATTGTTAGACATGTTAGCGGCATGGTCCTTGGAAATACTCTGTTGAGATGGTAAACATTATACCTGCTTAACAATAGCATGTTAGCATTATCATTGTGAGCATGTTCGCATGCCGAAGTACAGCCTCAGAGTGCATGACTCTTGTTGTTTGGCTTTATTACTGTAGGAATTAAAAGGAAATTCTGTATGTAATCTATTATGTTGTAGACACACTAATGGATGTTAACGTCTCATTTTTTAGGTATAATGCACAGGTACATAAAGGCCAACAAGTAGTCTTTTTCTATGAACCTTATCTCATTTCCTCTCTCTGCCCCCAGATGTCACTGTGCAACAGAAATAAATCTAAAATCTTGTTTTTTTTGTTATCCGGTCATGAGGATCCACACAACAGTTAGAAACATACAGTTGATGTGACAGGAATGAAGTCTTTAAATGTCATGATCAGTTTGAACAAATGCTTCTCATGTTGCTACCCTCAGGTGGCGTTGTACAGTATGTACGTGGCCTGCATGGCCTTCCATGCCAAAGTGAGTGACCCCCTCATCGGCGGCACCTACATGACTCTGCTGAACACAGTCACTAACCTCGGTGGAAACTGGCCGTCCACTGTGGCTCTGTGGATGGTGGATCCACTGACCTCTAAGGAGTGTCAGGGGCCGTCGGGCAGAGCTGTGGCTCTCCAGACGAGGCAGGGGTAAGTAAGCACGGGGAGAGGGGGAGAGGGGGAGAGGGGGAGAGTTGGGGGGGGGGGGGGGGGGGGGGGGGATATGCACAGCAGTGTATGTGATTACCTAGACTTTATAAATGAGCAATTCTTCTTTTGTGTCCCTGTCCCCTTCTCCAGCTGTGCGTTAAGGAGGGCGGTACTTGTGTGACAACACTGGACGGCTACTACGTGGAGTCGGTGGTGTGTGTTGTGATCGGTTTGGCGTGGTGGTTGTGGTTGGGGAAGAAAATGAGGCGGCTGCAGGAACAGAGCCCCGCTGCATGGAGGTGCAGAGCTAATTAGTGATGACACTGTATCAGCAGTACCACAGAGTCTTTATTTTTCTTGCAGCTCTGCATACTGTGCTCCAACTATGACTGAATGGCGGACACACGGTCATTCCACTCTAATCCATCTGGTTTTGTCCCTCTGGTCCTTCTCTAGCTGCTACGTTCAGAAAACCCTCACACTCACACTTTCTCACCTCTGTCACCTTAAAGTACATAAATCTTACGGAAGACACCATTGTCTCTCTGGAGCTATAAATCCATCTCATTGTTACTTGTGCTACCTGTGTTGTGCCCTGAAAACTCCCAACAACTGGTCAGACTAGTTAACTTTTGCAGAAATTTTTTTTCTTTGTTCGTTCTGAAACCATATTCTGCTGCTTAAAACAGCCTAACCAAACCAGAGCCGAGTCAAAGGATATGGTTAAATCATTTTCTGGGTTTGTATTAACCTGCTTGGATATCCAGATTGTTGAGTTAACTGTGTGCGAAGTACAAATTAAGCTGTTCTGTGCAGTGTTTGCCTTTTGCCCTAAATAGCTTTAAGCTTTAGTAAACTCAGCACTTCAGACCGACTTGTTTACCTTCCTGGCCAGTCACCATTTCATCTATATTAAAGGGATACTTAAGGGAAAAGAAAGCAAAGCATACAAATGCACTTCTTCGAACTGACTGTATGCACTCAGTTTGAGTTTGACTTCAGACTATCTGAACTGTCCTGATGCTGTTTAACTCAACCCATCTGTGAATCCAAATGATTTAAACCCAGTGTAAAGAACATCTTTCTCTGCTGTTGGACTCAGATCTGAACCAATAATTATTTAAATTTCTTTCCTCTGAAATAATGTGTGCCTTGTTTAGTTTTTCAAAGTCTCTAGAAGCCAACCTTGTTTGAGCTGCAGTGAAACACAGGCAGGGAATATTACAGTCATTTGAAAATGAAGCACTGAAAACGATGAATACTCATTGCGTAACACTGTTTTCATTTATATGCTGTAATTTGGTAGTTTACACAAAACATGCCTGCTTTCGTTACTGTAGTTGATTCTCTGTTTCTACACACACATTCCTTACAAAGATTTTAATTTGCACAGTGATTTATGGATAAGATATCAATATATATATGACCAATATCACCAATGGTTAAATTAATGTCTAAGATATTAAATGTTTTTTGGTTGGAGTAATGTTTTTATTTTTCCACACTTTACTTAAGTAGCAATACTGGACAGTGCAGCTTTTAAGTTTTGGAACATCTTGTTTATCAATTGGGCCTGGTTGGTAAGTTATTTTTAGGTCACAAGAAGAAAAATAATATTCACAATAAACATGCATATTTCTTTTTTTTGTTAGATTTATATACACGTTATTGAGACACGTTGCATGCTAAAGGCCAATATACTGTAAACTAACTACTAATGCAACATACGATTACAGGAGTCCTAATTAAAACACCATTTGCAGTGTAGATGAAGGGTCCCTTAGCAGATCCCATCTGAGTGGGACATTACCACCAGCCTGAAAAGTATGCAGGTGAAAGAAAACAATTCAGATGCCAGACCAGCAGCCTTGGCGAGAAACTCGATAAGCCAATGCTCTGTTTGTTTTGCATATTGTACAATAGAATTGAATGTTACAGTATTTTCTCCAAAGCCAGCATTGAAAAGAATCCAACGGCTCTGTCAAATGTAAATGCTGAAGCACACAATCAGGGTTCATATGAGGACACAAGAGGAAAATACTGAATTTTTATCACATTTTGCATAGTTTCTGATTTCGATTGCTGTCTTTGTGAATCGACGTAAAATGTCAAACGTCTCCAGATAATGGTGGTTATTTTTTCTCTTTTGTCCGCCGATTCCTGTGAAATGCAATTAGTCCCTTATGCTGTACATTAAACTCACACTGGGCAACTCCTATTAGTTTCCATACTACATGGTGTTGCTGTGATGTTTTTTAGGCCTTTCATGTTCATTTGTGCCAGTACAACACTGTAATGTCACAACAATCCATCCTTAGAGCCTTTTGCCAATAATAGGGCAACACTACGTTTTATGTTTTGATTTTTTTGACATACTAAACTGTGTGACCGTTCATTTACAGCAACATGTGTGTTAGGTTTCATAATGTGGTTTTTAGGATTTGACTTCAGTTTCTTAAAAAAAAAAAAAAAGGCTTTTAAGTGGTGGTGAACTATTATTTCAGCTACAGAGAATTTAATGCATCTTGAAATGTTACCTCACAAACCTTTTATTGAAGACTTTTGTTTTATGACAATTAGTGATTTTGTTTTTTTTTTAAATTGCACAACTTTTGTTTACATCTGAATCCCCAATCATATAAAGGATTGCAGTGTGACAGTATAGCGATACATTTAAATATATTAGCAGCAGTGCTCTGATGTTTTGATAATGAAGTTGGACATTCATAAGATCCAATGTTGAAAAATAATGTAATTTAAAACATATGTAGTTTGTTTTTCCTGAAACTTTGAATACAGATTATAAAGAAAAAAACACGACGCACTCTGTTTTTTACATTTATTGTAATTTTCCTTGCTTTTCAGGATTTCTAAAGTTTCCCTCCTAAACAAGTGAACGCTGATGCAAGAGGTTATAAATGCTGTCCCATGTTTTTGGAGAATTAAACCCCACAACTGCAGACAGTGTCCAGATCAACTGGTGCCACGGTCTCTAATTTGAGATCACTCCAGGGAGTCCCCATCACCGCCACGGCCCACAGTCTCTTGGGTGGCTGGTGTGGGGTCATACACAAAGCAGCACCATGACCAGTGTGAGGTTTTGGGTGGTGATGGGAGAAGTGAGGCGCTAATGTGGCATCAAGCTGAATTATGCCTGGTGATGCGTCAACTTATCCAGTGATAAATCCCTGTGTCATACGCCCGAAGAGCAGATAATGTGAATGAAGTATGGGTCCCACATCAACACGCCAATCCATAACACCAATGCCGAAAGAATGTAAAAAGTCAACATGTTTTTTTTTTTTTTTCTGTTTAATTGAGGCTCTATGATTCATCGTTGATGTATAGCACAGTTAATACATCCATTTTGTAAAACATCATAAGACATTAAGCTATATTCATCAATATCAGAACCTCTGCTTGTCCGCTGCTCACAATGATGATTTCTTTGATCTTCAATAGTAAACCTAATTCATAACATTTCATTCAGAACCAGGAAGCATCTGTTTAAGAACTCTCAAATCTCCCCATGGAAGCAACTTCCTTGCTGGCATTCATTCAAACAGCACAAAGCAGCACTTTGGACGCCGTCTTGAATTGAGGCCAACGCATTTTTAGAGTAGATCGTTTGCATACTGTGTGATACATTATCGCCTTTGATTTCCAATTCGCACAAAGGCTGTAGGCTCCTCAAAACATTTCCAGTCCTACTAGTCCAGTTCAGAAGACAAAGGTCATAAGACCTGAGGTGTCAGAGGAGTGGTGGTGAGACAATGATGTTGTCGGTAGCACTTTTAACTGCAGCACGCTGGAATCCCAGACCCATGCACAAACTCCCAAGTTTGACAGTATATGTAGTGTGCATGAGTGCAATTTTGGGATTCTAATTGTCTCTAGCATCCGTATCTTTTTGCTTCATTTCTTAAAAAATATCAACAAAGAAAAAAAAAAACAGAAATAAACTCTCCTAAAGAGGCGCGGTGGGTCATAGGTTCATACAGATGTTCTGGCCGTTTGGCCATGACGGGATAGGTTTGCTGCTTCATCTGAGCCAGGTTGACCCCGGCAGGCTGACGGATGGGAAGAGGGGCCGAGGCCTCGGAGCTTGTTGTGACGTCCATTTGCTCTGGGTGGACAGCTCCATGGCCTGGTCCTGAGGTGACTGGAGGACGCTTGGTCCTCCGCCGGGAAGGAGGGGCTCCGGGCCCAGCACTCCCCCCTGAGAACTTGACTGGGCTGAAAACAGGAAAAGATGAGGCATTTGTAACGACATGGAAGATTTGTTGATGATGTGTCTTTCTGCTATGTTACCGACTATTTCAACAGTCTTCAGAAACCAAATTCAGCCACGTAGAACAGAACTGAGATGAGAAGTTTTAGGAGAACAGACTTCTGGGCTTAATCTATTAGTGTGCATGATAAAGCGAGCCAAAGCTCAACATTATTACTGAATAGACAACATGTATTTATTATTTTCATTATGTAGATTAAGATGCCATATTTTTTCTCCATATCAGTAATTAATGTAAGGCCCAGTGTAGGAATCTGGGGCTTACCAGTCAAGGACGTCAACCAGTACACAATGTCAGACATTTGTCTCCCTATGCCTGCTGCAGACACGCCGACATACCTGAGGGGGTTCTTGGCTGTCCATGATCCGTCGAGGGGAGCGGATCTTTGGCTCAAATGAGAACTTTTCTTTGATGTTTTCCAGGACTGATGGAGCGACATACGTGAAACCCTACAAGAACACACATCAGAGATAAAACACAGGTACGGTTGGGGAACATTTGAAAGGCAGAGCTAGCGCTAGGAAGAATCATCAATTACGGAGCCAGAAGCAGCAGCGTGATCCAGATCTAACTGGCCAAAGAGCTCCAGCTGACTGGTTTGGTTTCTTCTTATTATGCACACCAGAGTTGTCATGATTGAATATATGACAATACAAACTTATATTGCGGCAAAATGGAAGAATACATGTTTATCATGAAACCTGTGTGTTTTTGTAACATTAAATACTGAAAAGAGAAGTAAACAGAGTTTTCCATGCTTTATAACAGAGGATAAGAATGCAAAATGCAACATTTCAGTACAAGCTATGAATCACTTCTTTGCAGTAAAAGGTTCTGTGATTTCTCACCGTGTTCCTGAAACATGAACCTTTGGGGAGTTTTTCTTTTGTGATCAAGAGACACTGCCAATTTAAAATATCAACGAGCTGTCAGAGAAATGGGGAAATGTAGTCCGAGAAGTTACCAGGAAGGCTTGATTCGCACTCTCACTGAGGGTCGAGTCATCCGGGCTGTCGACTGGCGTCTGACTGGTGAACTTCGAGTCAACTGACTCACGTCTTCAGCTGATTGCTGAGAAGATGGAAGAGAAGGCAAACACAGGTGAGAGGTGCGGCAATATAAGTAAGATGTGTCGACTAACAACACGTGGGTATGAAACAAGAGAGGACCCTGGTTCAGTTACCGAAACATATTCAGTTTCGGGCTCAACTAATCATATTTTCACCGTGAATTATTTTCTCAATTAACTGATTAGTTGTTTGGTTTATAAAATGTCATATCAGTATTTTGCAAATCCCAAGATTACATCCTCAAATGCCTTTTTTGTCCAACCCAAAAATATTCAGTTTAATGTCATAGGGGAGTAAAGACCAGAAAATATTCACATAATGGAACTGGAAGGAGCTAAGGAGCTTGAATCAGGAATTGTGACTTTTTTCCTTAAAAATAACTCAAACCGATGATCAAAAGTTTCAAGATTAATTTAATAGTTGACAACTAATCGATTAATGATCGCAGCGCTAATTCAATTGGTTTCATCTGAGCAGGCAACCAGATTAAACCCTTCTGGATTTCACAATCCAAA
>NW_024041373.1:0-18428 GCF_014851395.1 Micropterus salmoides
GCTACGCTTCTGGTAAGGCATTATCATGTCACACTGGCATGCTAATACACTTTATTTTGTGTTCTTTAATTGAATACTTTTATCAAACAACATGATCATCATCATTTAACCCCCTTTTTTATGTTTACTCAGAGTACATTGTCTAATACTCAAAAACCCGAGAAAGACTACAAACTCAAGTTTGATTAGTTTAGTTGTCTAGACCGATTACTGTCATGATGACTATGTAAGGAGTTATCCTAAGTATAGAAATAAAAACACCCAGACAGACACACCCATAGTGTGCTGACGGCTGGGTATCCTCCTTAGGTAAAGGTCAGACTTGACTGATGGATGATGAGTGATACTCTGAGTGATACTGACACAGAGTCCTGCCAAGAACCCTGGTGATTAAAGACGAAAGAGAAACACAGAGGGAGAGAGATCACACGTCACAGTGGAATGTTCAGAATGCACTGCTGCTCATCCTTCTACAGTTTAGCTAGGGTAAGGTGAGCCTGTAGGTTACAGCTGCTAACTAGCCATTCCACACATATCAGTCCAGAAATCCCTCACTCCTCACATTCCTCTGCCCCAACTCAGACATTCTTCTTCCTATTTTGTTTCTCTGTCGCTAAACTCGCTCCTGCTATTGTTTCTTTACAGTCCATTTCCACTGAGATTCCACACATTACGAGCACACGGCGCCTGAAAATTGAAGGTTTCCTGAGAGGAAGGAACATGGTCTTTGAACCCTCTGGCTAAGGAATATCATCTGTTATTCAATAAACTGTGAAGACAGCAGGCAACATGGTGGGAGTAAAAACGACACACTTTTCGTTACGTTAACGTGTCTCCCTCACTAGCGTCCTCCCAGCGAGGACGTGAGAGAGGAGGAGATGCGAGGACGGAGGAGCCGAAAGCTGCTTTTGGTTCCATAGCGTCAGTGGCACAACTACTTATGATGAGCTGCACAGCTGTTTCTCCGGTCAAACCTACTGGTACGAATGTCCACATATTTGAGAACATTTTCAAAACCTTACAGCATCTGACAGACACACATATACACATGGCTTGACACTAACTTTTTTGCTCACCAGCCACTGTAGCTACTCGTTTTCCAAAGTTTCTAGCCACGCATTTGTTACCAGTATGGGCGGAAATATGTGTTACTAGAAGCTGAATTTGAATTAATTGTTTAACTTGAAAATCTGCATCAAATAACTGAATCTGAAGATCATCTTTTGGAATGGAACTTGGAAGTGAATTCCAATAAACATGAAACTGAACATAATATTATGAAACTGTATTCAATTGCTGTGGAGCTGTATTCGATCCTCACTGAAAATTCAACTCTGTATATACTTTCATATTCAGTTCTTGCAATTCAATTTCAGGTGATTGAGACACACATCTGGTTGTTGAGGAAGAGCAGTTGAGTGCAGATTCACAGAGCTCCTTTTGGGCCAATCAGCACATGTGTATTTTAACAAAAAAAAAATGCTGCTTTTTGTGATGCCAGAACACTTAGCAATTATATTATACATTCTATATTAACAATATATCTGAAGTGGTATAGGATTGGAAGATGGTGAAGGGGGAAGGTGAGGAAGCACAAGTAAGCATAATGAAAAAAGCACCCATGGAGGTGACTACTCTTCTCCAGTATGTAGACCTGGCCTAGAATGGAGATGAATATATACTTTCTGAATTTAAGATTATACTTTGTGTGGCATGGAAAAAATGATATAAAAACCTTTCTAACAGATAGGACGACTCTGTCATCTGCCATGTCTTTAGAGGGACTTTAGATGGTAAGGCAGTGAAGACCCTATGGGATTGCCCCAGTTGGGGTGTCATCTTCTAAGTTCCCAATACCTCTGTATAGCATGTTCTTTGGCTTTTGAAAGCAGCCTGAATTTCTTTCCTCAATGCTTTCACCCTTTCCATGATCCCTTCCACAATGGTGTATTACAATGACAGATCGAGGTCTTCTCTCTGGTGTGAAGAAGAAGCAGTGGAAGTCTCAGAGAAGATAGGTGTGGCGATCTTCATGCAGAGAATCAATTCAAAATCTATGCTACGCAAGAGCATCTGAGCGTCACTAGCGTCTAGCGTCTAGCGACTAGCGAGTCTGGAGTCCCCCATGAAGCTGGTTGGGTAAACTCAGCACTCTGGGTTTAAATTCAACACTCTGCAACAGGATATTGGACTTCCTCACAAACAGACCCCAGATAGTTCGGATTGGTGGACACACCTCCTCCTCTCTAGTGCTCAACACCAGAGCCCCCCAGGGCTGTGTGCTCAGCCCCCTCCTGTTCACACTGTACACCCCGACTCCATCCCCCGACATGGAGAGATCTCTGTTTGCAGGCAAAGCCACCATCATCGGCCAGATTTCAAACAACGATGAGACTTCGTATCAGGAGGAAATTGATAATCTTGGAGTGTGGTGCTCAGAGAACAACCTACTGCACAAAGTGAGCAAAACTAAGGAGCTGATCTTTCATTTTAAGAAGGAAGATAGGAGGAGGAGGATGGAAGGAGATAAAGACACACACTCCTGTCTAAGTCAGTGGAGCTGAGGTGGAGCAGGTGAACATTTTCAGGTTCCTGGGAATCAGCATCACAGAGAACCTGACATGGTCGTCTCACATCTCCACACTGGTGAAGAAAGCTCAGAAACTACTATATTTTCTTGAGGAAGCTTAAGAAGGCCAAATTCCCACGCCAAGTTCTTGTCAGCGTTTACAGAGGAGCAACAGAAAGCATCCTGACTGGAAACATCACTAACATGGGATGTGCACGGCCCAGGACCAGAGGGCTCTGCAGGGGGGGATTCAAACTGCTCAGAAGATCATTGATACCCATCTCCAGAACATCAGTGATATCGGTGAGGTGAGGTTTCTGCAGAGCCCAAAGGATACTAAATTTACTAAAAAGCCTCTATTTCATCCTCAGTACTGCTCCATTGAATATAGTTTATTTCTGTTTGCCATTTTTATAATTGCTTTTCTTTAATGTATATTGTCTGCTACGTAGCAAAATGGAGTTACAAACTCAATTTCACTCTACATCCCTTTGGACTGTGAAAAATAAATCTACCTTGTACCTTGTAACATATTGTTTTATTCTGATTAATGACAATTGTGCATTGATTTAATAAAGTTGTTGTTCTTGTAACTAATTAACCCTGTGTATTACCTGTCTTCTTAACTTGTAATAGAGTTATACATTTTATAAACATTTCCTGGTTTCGTATACCTTTTGCATCTATCGTCTTACCTGGCCCACAGACTGTGTGGGGGAAACAGGGCCTGGGCCAGCAGACTCTGGTACAAGTACAGACAAACCATGTGACCAGAAGTGAAGAAGCCCACCATCACACACAGTGCATTGAAACCCAGGGAACTCATGGGAAGGTGGCATGCCCACCATGTGCACACGCCGATGAAGAGCAGGAAGTAGATGGCCGAGAAGGCAGAGGGCAGTGTGATGCCTGGGAGAGAAAAGGAAGAGAGGTCAGAGACAAACATGATGCACACAGACCGACACTCATTCATACAACTGGATTTTTAAATACCTTCTGTCAAATGAGTGGAAAACTTGGAATTTACTGTTTGAATATAATAGACCATTATTTGTAACCCACAGAAGACAATCCACAAATGTGTACCCATGTAAACATGTATTTTTACATTTGTAGGGAGCGATTTGTACATGTGAAATGGGTTGTGCACATTTGTGGATCATTTCCTGTCCATTTGTGGGTCACGTTATATTTGTGACTTCCCTTCATTTATTTGTAAAATTTTGTCCAAGGGATACTGTGGAAATCTGTGGGCAAAAAAATAAACTGTATATATGTTCTGTGAGTGTAGCGTGAAAGAGGGCTACAACTTTCATTTCATTTTGCAGCCCTGCTATGCTACTTAAAGTCAAACACACATCTTCTTCACTATAAGTGTATGGACAGCAATGTTGTTGGAGCAGAAATTTGAATGTGAGCACCCAGTGTGAACTAAATACCTCTATCTGGACTGTGCTCACACTTTACAAACTGGGTGGAAACCTGAGTAGGTAGTGTTGTTCAAGTTCAAGTTCAAGACCTTTATTTGTCCCCGAGGGGCAATTAGTTTTGCTGCAGTAGCAAAGAAGTTGACACACAGTACATAACAACAAAGACGACAACATCGATTAAAAATACAGGGTCAGACCAATGGGTTTTATCTGCTGAATCCCAATGATTTTGCTGCTAACTTTATTTACCATTGCTAATGTGTTTTTCCGTTTTAAACTAAGAGAAGCATACCAGCAAATACATGAAAAAGTAAAGACGGACTCAATAAAAGATTTATAAAACAATGTCATCAGGGATCTGTCCTCTGATCCTACCAGCCAACGCCAGCAGGCTGACGGCCAAGATTCTCCCCAGGTCCCGCAGAACTTTCCGGGCTGTGGCCTTCAGACGCTCAGCCAGCTGCTTGGCTCTGGTTGCTGTGGAAACCTCCTCGTCAGGTTCACCAGTTAATGACCTCTCTTCTTCATCTTCATCTCCTGATACCTCTTCCTCCTCTTCCTCTTCCTCCTCCTCCTCATCATCTGTGGTTTTGTCTGTTGGATCACCTTCTAGCTAAGGTGGGAGAGGGACAAAAAAGAAAGTTACAGTTACTAAAGTACTGTATAATATCACACATTATATTACAACTGTGTATGTTTTCCTCAGTTACAGACAGTGCAGATGCAGTGACTGCACGAGAATGTATTTCCATGTAGGTCAGGATGTATCCATGAAACACCTTTTAGCCAATCCTAACTGCTGGACCAAGAAAAAACTCTCAATATTGAGACTGACTATTAATGGAAATCAGGTCAGTGATTATGACATTCAATGACATCAACTGAAACAAAGTATGAATAAAAGGTGTGTCTGTCAGTATTTATTTTCCAAAGTTAAAAACTACTAAAATATATATTACAGAGAACAACAATAACCATGGATGCTTGATCCAAGGTGAATGGAAGGTCATTTGAGGTGAGACGGAGGACAAAGGCAGCTCCCTTGTGGAACCACACAGCAAACATTTGCAGAATCTGAAAAGCAGCCATTGTAATAAACTCTTTGATTACTGTTGGATAAATAACTTTTGCTCCAAGAGAGTGCAGAGAAACCATAACCAAAACCAAACTCAAAAGCTGATCCAAAATCTAGCCATACAGCCCCTAACTGATTTTGATCAAGGTCTTTAAGGCAGGGATCAGCCATTTGGACAGTAAAGTAAAATCTGATCAGAAACATTTTTCTCCATGTATCAGTCATGTCTTATCCTGCACAAAGTAACAATATTTAACTCTCTATAAAAAAAAGACACCACTAACGCTTACACCAGCATTTGGTAACAGTTTTTTACTCAGCGATACAGCTCTTTAAATGTGTCACTGCTATGTAAACATGTAGAAATGTGGATGTGGACAGTAATGTGACGACAAGCAGTATCTTTTAAACTACACATCTCACTTATTCTCAAAAAGACTGGATGCAAGAACACATCTATAACATATATGTATACCGAACAAAATTATAAATGCAACACTTTTGTTTTTGACCCCATTCACTGTGAGCTGAACTCAAAGATCTAAGACTTCCTCTATGTACACAAGAGGCCTATTTCTCTCAAATATTGTTCATAAATCTGTGTTAGTGAGCACTTCTCCTTTGCCGAGATAATCCATCCACCTCACAGGTGTGGCATATCAAGATACTGATCAGACAGCATGGGGATTGCACAGGTGTGCCTCAGGCTGGCCACAATAAAAGGCCACTTGAAAATGTGCAGTTTCATGCAGTCTGGGGGGGCGGAAACTACTCAGTATCTGGTGAGACCACCATTTGCCTCACGCAGTGCAACACATCTTCTTCTCATAGAGTTGATCAGGTTGTTGATTGTGGCCTGTGGAATGTTGGTCCACTCCTCTTCAATGGCTGTGCGAAGTTTCAGTCAGACTGCGATGAGGACAACGAGCATGCAGATGAGCTTCCCTGAGAGGGTTCCTGACAGTTTGTGCAGAAATTCTTTGGTTGTGCAAACCGATTGTTGCAGCAGCTGTCTGGGTGGCTGGTCTCAGATGATCTTGGAGGTGAAGATGCTGGATGTGGAGGTCCTGGGCTGGTGTGGTTACACGTGGTCTGCGGTTGTGAGGCCGGTTGGATGTACTGCCAAATTCTCTGAAACGCCTTTGGAGACGGCTTATGGTAGAGAAATGAACATTAAATTCACAGGCAACAGCTCTGGTGGACATTCCTGCAGTCAGCATGCCAACTGCACGCTCCCTCAAAACATCTGTGACATTGTGCTGTGTGATGGAACTGCACATTTTCGAGTTGCCTTTTATTGTGGCCAGCCTAAGGCACACCAGTGCAATAGCCATGCTGTCCGATCAGCATCTTGATATGCCACACCTGTGAGGTGGATGGATTATATCGGCAAAGGAGAAGTGCTCACTAACACAGATTTTGACAGATTTGTGAACAATATTTGAGAGAAAGAAATAGGCCTTATTGGAGTTTGTGTTAATTATGTTTAGTGTGTATATATATATATATATATATATATATATATATATATATTCTTGGGAGTTACAAAATATTTATCAGGATCTTTTCCATGGCTTTCTGAAGCATGTGTCCAAATAACATGGAAAAGGAAAGGCAAAGTAGTGATAAAAGGCAAATGTTCTCAGACACGTGGTTTTACTCACACCCTCCTAGTAATGTTATACATTGTAATATGCAGTATGACAAAATTATATTTGGATATGTTTTTTCCCCTTGGAATGAATGTATGAACTGATCATTTATTTATGTACTGTAGTGTGTGGTGGGTTCTGTAAACATACAAGTAACGCTGTGTTTACATGGGTCACCTGCAGAGGAATCCATAAACCGCTGTGTCTGCTTCCCTCGACTGAGCAACACTACTGACAGAGCTGTCCCCAAATACAGGCGCAAGATTTTATGCAGTAATAGGCTTTTCTTACTGTTTATATAAATCAGAATTTTTGGTTTCACTTCTGTGGGATTCTTCTTTATTGCATACGGAAATGTTAAGTCTAAATATAAGTGTATGGAAAGTTTTACAGGATCCCTGCTGCTATCACACTGCTTATACTGCAGTACATGTCTAGTTTATGTTAGGGCAAACGCCCAGGGGTTTAATGGTACACTTAGACACAGATTCTACTGCTTTTCTTATTGCATGTTGCCACATTTCAACGTTACACATTGCAGGTCTGGGCCCTGTTTCAGAAAGCAGGTTTAGTGAAGACTCTGAGTTTGTTATGCCTGAGATTAGGGAATCTCGGTTACCTTGGTAACTGTTGTGGCAGCCCACTAAAAAGACGAATTAAGTATTGGTTTTGGAAACTTCCTATAGTTTCATTATGCTATAATTCAGCTTTCGTACAAAACAAGGTATGTCAAATTTTAAACAGGGCAAATAACTATTAAGTCACTGAGGCTAATTTAATCCAGACCTGCATTAACATTACGTAGACACACACAGAGTTTAACATACAGCAGCAGACAGCACAACAGGATACAAACACATTGTACAACATTGCTATTAACAAGGCCTGAGGCGCGGCTTAGCATAAAAAAGTGAAAATAAACTTGAAACTTGCTTTTAGGGCTGAGGGAAAATGAAGGCGTGCCCAAGAAGAAATTATGAAAGATGCAAAAACACAGCTACCTACTGCTGAGCCATTTATCAAACCATTTCAATAATTCCCAGGCATAAGCCTACCAGTTTTGGCAGCAAATAATCTAATATACAACGAAAAGATTAGACAATTGCCTTATCAGTTCTATTATTTACTCATCAACATGGAGCTCGTCATAAGGCAGAACAATAAAGACAGTGTTAGTATCATTTAGGTCTGAGCAGAACTCTTGTTTAATGACTTACTATGGCAACTAAACCAGTTACTGCGAGTGCAAATCTGATCATGAACCTGATAATCCACAGCATTTATCAAACACAGTGTGTCTCACACACACACACACACACACACACACACACACAGACTCACCGATGTAATGTTGGCAGCAGCCACCATCTCTCTGTTCCTGACCAGTCTGCTGCAGAGGATGACTGTTACCAAGGCAACCATACACACACCCAGGTCAGGACACAGAAGGCGTAACACACTCCAAGGATCATCCAGGGGAAGCCTGCAAGACACACACATGCATATGTTCACAGATTTTGCCTCAGGTTTTATTACCTTGCACAATCCCTGTTTTTCCAAGTGCTTTCATTCAACATTGATATGCACTATATATGCTGAGATTGTCGATTTGTATTTTGTATTATATCTGCATTGCTGCTGTTTAGTTAATGTTCTGTACCCTATATTGTGTGTTATGTTTATTCTGTGTATACAACTGATAATGTGCTCGTCTTATATTACTTGTAATGTATGAACATCAAATTTGCACCATAGCAAACTATTATCTGGATAGACAAACTCTCCTATTTTGATCAACACCCTTTCCCCCGATCAGTCATCCAACCATCAGTGACAGTGACATGGTTAACTGCACTTAATCAAACACTAGATACATACCTGGACAGTCCTATATGTCTGGTTATGGTGTCCCATTGTGAACAGTTATCACCTATGGCGATGTTGAGAGGAGGGTAGGTGTATAGCACTGTCTGGAAGCAGATATGAGCCAGCACAAACAGCAGACTGGTACAGAATACCGCTTTGATAAACCGACCTGTGTGCCCTGAAAGACAAAGAGGCGAGAGAGAGAGAGGATGGAGATCAGACCTAAGGAAACAGAGTTCAGTACAGTCACATAAATACAGGGCTAAATACACTAAATGAGAGTATTTTAAAGTAACATTCTGGCATGTTGATAAAACCCTTGTGTTAACCACTTTACCTAGAGTCTGGCTTGGCACAAAGACCAGTAGAAATTGGACACTACTACCGTAGCACCATCAAAAGTGAAACTTAAACAGCAACTTTAACCAACAAGGATAAACCAACAATGAATGTATTCTAATAACCAGCACTGTTTGTGTATCCCAAGACTGATATATCTCCTTCCGCTATGAAATAAAGATCCACTGTTGTCCAGAAACTATTACAACTTTAGTTTATTTTGACCTAATCCCATATACACCGTCCTGCTGCCCCAAATACTCCCTAGAGCACCACATCTGGATTAATTTGCCAGTGAAATCAAATGCCGTTTCCTCCAGTTTTAGTGACATTTGTTCAAACTAAAGTGAGTAGCTGTTTTAGATAATTACTGAGTCTTTCTTTTTAATGAAACTTTATATTTGTGAGGTGTTTTTAAAGATGTACTCTTCAGACGTGGGATTTGTAGATAATAAGAAAAATATAGACCTAACACCAGACCTATCTTTTAATGTCTAAGGGAGCAATGCAAAAGTACATAGCCTTCACCAGTCAACCATGTTAGACTGTCCTCCAAAGTAAAAACAGCATCTATTGCTTCAGAAAATGGCCCAAAATGACAGATGCTTTCATTCAAGAGAAAAAGCCATATAAGTTCTGACTCTTGCCCGCCGGGAGCAAAGGAAGAAGTCCGGTTATCACAGAGCGTTACAGTATGTATAGTCGGCAGAGGGAGGAGGTTGGGGTGGATGGATGGCTCAACAACTTCAGTTCTCGTTTCCAACCGCCAGTCGAGGTTGGTTTCTTTTAACCATGACCAACAATCATTTCCTAACCTCAACCATGTGGTTATTTTTCTAACCATGACAACGAAGGCCCCCAAATACGTAACTACAGAATTAACCTTGAAAAGTGATGATCAAGGACATCTTGACCCGATGGTGGTTCTGGACAAAAAAAGCAGGGTGGTAAGCATGAAAGGCGTATTAAGTGTTGCTACCAGCAGAGTTTCAGGAGCGGGACAACACATCAATTACGTCACTCCCGGCTTTCCATAAATACCCACACAACGCACTTCCTCTTCTTCACTCTCGCATTCCGCACCCCTCCCGCCCACCCCTTTCTCTGTCCCGTCTCCTCATCTCCTTCTTCTACGTAGGGTTATATGGGGGTCCATCGTGCCCGGCGCTATGGCGGATTTCCCTATCGTAGCTTCCCCACAACGCTTTCGAATGTCTATTCCGTTTGTTTATCAATAAAACGTTTTTTTGTGAGACATAGAGAGAGCATGCAGGAAAGGCAGCTGACAGATTTACATACTTATAATGTTTTTTTTTATGTAAAAAACAATCTCGTTTTGTTTTGTGTACATTAATTAGTATGTGTGGATTTGGTCAGATTAGATCAGGGATTATTAACAAAGGGGCTGCTATGCAGAACTGCAATGTGCAGTGTTGGCTACGCTACAATACAAAGTTATGACTGATTGACCTCCTTTTATTAATCGGCAGGCTATTAGTAGAAAGCGGTTGTAGCCTAGTCCGATTTGAGAAGTGTTGAGCCAGAGTGCAGTGCTGTTACACACGGCCATCCGCTATGTTTACCTTCATTAAATTACATGCAGACGACACACACAGCCCAGGCCTTTTGTCTGTTATTTAGTATACATCTTGGTTATTTCTCATAGCCGAAGTTGTGTGTCAATCACTCAACTTCAACTTTGTATCAGTTAAGAATGATCATAATTATCAAATTTGAATATGATCAAGAGGAATTACCACTACATTATATTATATTTTTGTCCTACTCATGTGGGGATGAGTATCCACTATAAATGTTTCAGAAATTTCCGTTTTTAAGGTACTTTATTATGAGCCAAGGTGTTGGTCAAAGTGAAACTTTGGCCTGATGGTGGAAATGCTATTCCACAGCAAACATCATGGCATTCTGGCCAGTAGTTGTGGTGATGCGTTTCTGTGAAGAGTACTGGACTGACTGCCAAACCTCGCCATCTGTAGCAGTCAGAGGAAATTGAATACACTTTAAAACATTATAAGCACAGCAGGTGTCAGTCCTGAGCTTGGCCTCACTGCTGCCGAATCTCTACAGTCCTCAGCTGCAGTATGTCAGATCTGCATTCCTATTTATTTAAGGAGTCAGCCATTAATGAGTGAACTGGGAATGTAAAATGTCACGTCAAGCGGTCTCTTTCTCTCTTAGTGTCTCTAACTTCCGCCCCTTACAGCAGTGTTAGATTTAATAGGGCGAGGTGTGTATGAGTAGTATGATCCACAATAAAGTGGTGATGAAACCTATGACAGGCTGTCAGTAGATCCACAGCGAAGAGGCTTTCAGCAGCCTAATAAATTAGCGAGGTCAAACCAGTCAATCCTGGGGTGTGGATATAAACACAGTGAGCGTTAACAGTTCACATCTACTCCAAACTGTCACAAACTTTCTGAACACACATACATAGCGCAGGGAGAACACATACACGGACATATTTGCCATATTTTTTGTTGTTTATGTTCAATTGATCTCATTCACACCTGTCCAAAACCTTGTGGTATTTGAAGTTAACCATGATGTATGTAAACCATCCATCCATTATCTCTATCTGCTGATCTTCTGCAGGGTCGCAGGGTGCTGAAGCTTGGACCCTGGACAAGTCACCAGTCTATCACAGGGCTGATACTTACAGACAAACATTTACATTCATATTCACACTTAAGGGCAATTTAGAGTCTCTAATTTATCAGACCTACATGGGAGGGAACTGGACTTTGACATCCACCACATGGAGAACATGTAAACAACATTTGACATTTAGACATACAGTACATGTTTTCAGAAAATTCAACCTTTATAATACTGTATGTGACATATAGAATTCTACTGACTATTTAACATAGTCCAAAGAAAGGTATAAAAACAGACAGCAAACATTTTATAGGGACTATGTGTAGTTTTTCAATGTAATCACCTATTAATAAATCAAATTCTTACTGACTTTTTGTCAATGTGCTGTAGCACTCGCCTGTTTTCACTGTTGCTTGGAACAGCCACTATTCTGCTTTTCATGTTAAGGCATCGGATCAGGATGTAGCTGCGTGCACAATACCAAGCCTCTCTCCAACTACAGCAACAACACCACAACTAACGACATGCAGTCCACTAACACCATCTAACAAGCTGCTCCTAGCACACCACAGACTCAGACTTAAACTCCACGTAAAGATACAAAAAAACACTGAAGGTTTATGTGATGAAGCCTGTCAGGCCAAACAAGAATCAGATGATGTCGAGTGAAAACAGTGAACATCAGAAATGCTGGACGGAGAGTCATGTTAGCTTAATGGCTAACGCTGAGCAGCTGTAAACGTTATCTGGTGCAACGTTTCCACATTACTTCACCAGCTTACTATCTGGTGTACCACCGGTAATATGTCAAAGTGTTGATTTAGCCTGCAAGAAAGGATGCCCTCACGCCATACATCAATTTTCTCACGCATTGGAAAAACTAATGTAACGTTATCCTATAATTAATTGCGTCGACTCTGCGCGATTACACTCCAGGAATGACAGGAATCAAGCGAAACCGCTATCGCACAGTGAGTGGCAGACAGTTTGTCGTCGCGTAATGTAGCTGGTAGAGTTCTGCAATATAAAAATGTATAATCTAAAGCACAGCTTTGCTCTCTTGGTAATGTGAGCTGCACAAAGCTGCTGAAGTTACCATGTGTATTTGTGGTGAAGTGTTTTCAGTTAGTTTCGTTTTGCACAGGTCTCCTACATACAGTCCCAAACGGGCTCTGTGTCTGCCTGTCTGGGATTCTATCATATCAGCAGAGCAAGTAATGAACAGCAGATTATAGGGCGGGGAGATTTAGAAAAATATTATGAATTGTGATTAAATGATGACATTATTCTCATAAAAATCTTTCTGGAGATGTCAGATTACACAGATATGTGCAATAGATGCAAAGATTTTTTAAGATTCAGTAGATTCAAGAGTTTCTAACTGAATTAAAATGAATTCATTTATCCTTGCGGTGAAAAGTTGCCATTGAAATACAGAATGCTTGAAAGCCTACTGAATGATATTCTGGTATATTTTATATTTTAAATTGTCACCTGCTGCCTGAGTTTTGTGTTTCCATTGACATAGCCTAGATAAATACATTTCCACCACAAACTGATGCAGAAAAATTCACCCCCAGACCCCCCACTAAATAGGTGGCTCCTACGTTGCTAAAGGAAGACCTACGCTCTTGCTCATTATAAACTATAATATTCCATACACTCTCCAGAATTAAAAGAAATACTGGTTTGACACATAGATTCTGGGGGGAAGACTCAAAATTAAGGCCATCATGTTTGGAGCTTGGCAAGTATCCTGATCACATTGATCTGACCATGATTAATGACTTGGCTTTTCATCTACGCATACATGTGGCTGCGCCATGCACATTAAAGAGTGACGACCCCGACCCCTGCGTTGGGATATGACACAGAGGGCCTAAAATGAACCGACCTCCAATACAGAATCTCACTCCAAACTAAACTGAAAAGTTGGCAGCTTAGCTAACATAGAACACATAATATACAATACTGCAACAAAGCGGCGACAACATTCAATACAGTAATGTTACATACTGCGGTCTAACTGTTCTAAAGTGGGTAACAATCTCATTATAATTTTCATATGAAAATCAGACAGGTGAGCTAATAGCAATGTATCACCTTGGCTAAAAGCAATAAATGTAACGTTATCATGTAACCAGCATGGATTAGTTCAACCTCAAGCTGATTGTGGAATGTGGAAATATTAGGGTGACGTTGCAGTAGGAGTTTACCTGAGTTTCCAGCACATTGTGTGAACCTGTGTCCCTGTCTGTCTATAGCCGCTGTCACATTGCCTTTTTTTCCGGGAGCCAATAGCTACGCTGTATGAGCCGGGAACGTAACAGAGCATGAACATGTCTGTGTGAAAAGCCACAGCTGGCATGCCAGTGTTTCCGCGTTTATTGCTGGATATCTGTATGAATATGGTTGTGTTTCAGCTTATTCTCGCTCATGAGTTCAAGCCCATGGTTCAAGCAGGAGCACGAGCACACGCCTGGTTGCAATCTTAAAATCGCACTGCTAGTGGATTCTGAAAACTACATATTGCCCCTTTAAGTATTCTAACAATGTAAATGATTAATGGGTCTAGCAAACAAATACCTTCTAAATCTAGCAGACACAGAGCAGAATGGGCACCCTCCCTCCTTCTGACACCTCTGCAATGTGATCTTGTATTCAAAGCGGGTGAGCCATGACACTTGAGTAGTTTTATTCCAGCTTGGCCTTGAATCTCGTTTGGACTTGTTAACACATGCAACACAAACAACTTTCATCTTTTATTTATGCCCTGGCAAGGTGCATCTCAACACTGTCTTTTCATGTCTCAAACTATCATTTGTCTCAGTGACAGTGTACCGACGGTCCAGTTAACAGCACAAAGAACAAACTAGATTACAGTATGGAGGTAGATACTTCAGCAAAACATCAGATAAGAAAGTAGACTTAAACCAGTCTGCATACCCGCTGATAAACAAGACTCAGATTCAATTGCTATGCTAACATGTTCACAATAACAATGCTAACACGCTGATGTTAAGTATCATTTTTGGCACTAGACGAAACGCCAGAGGATCAATGTTGTTATTACATTCATGCCAGTAAAGCTAATTTGAATTGAATTGATTACACTTCATCTTGAGGAGGACATGTATGTGCCTACAAAATTTCATCAACAGCTGTGATCTGTGTTCACACAACTGTCAACATTAGCGGTGAGCTTTCATTTTCAGGTGCTATTAGTGTAATGCAAGCTTCCAAATGCACCCAAAGTACCTGTGTGACACATTATGGCTTTTTAAAACTCAGAATCAGGAAGGAGCCATGCATGACTTAAGTGCAATGAAGTAGAATGGAAATCTGGCACAGAGTTAGATTTCAGCACTGAGCAAAGATTATTCTTTAGGAAAGACAAAATGAGGTTCAGGGCTCTACAAAAATATAAAGTCTATATAAGTATTAGGAAGGTGACCATTCGTTGATAAGACACCTTTTCCAACTGTTGGTAAAAAACATTTTGATGAATCGTCAAGACATCACTGCAGAGACCCATAAAACGCCAGACTTTCAGAACAATATGAACAGAAGTTGCGAAGATATGATGGAGAGACATCACCAAATGCAGACTAAAAACTTCAATCCCTTTCTAAAAGGACGAGTAAGTATAGAAGTCTGGTACATGATGCCAGTTGTTGAGTAATATCCAGCTCTGACTTACACTGTTTCTGAATTCTCGTCAGAGATCAACAGTGCTGCTTCCTATTAGTCACACTCACTCACAGCTCTCTGGTGTGTGTGACCATATGAGCTTGTGTGTGTGTGTGTGTGTGTGTTTGTGCACATGTCAGGGTCTTGGCAGGCTAATGGGTTATCCCTTAGAGGTACTCCCCCTTAAAAAATGATAACGTCATGATCGAGTCTAATCGCCAAAGACTCTTCACATTTCTAAACTTTCATTGATCACCATGTCGATGCATTTATTTTGTCACTCTTAAATGAAGTCTCTCCTGAATGAAATGCAGATTATAAAAAGTATGAAAGTAAAGCAGAAGAGGCAGTGTGAATACACAGAAAGGAAAGAAGTGAACTTCAACAAACAGCAAACACACACAACCACCTGGAGAAGAACTCCAGGTGGTACAAACTATGTTAAGTTACATTTCTACAGAAACACTGAGAGGCAAATAAGAAAATAAAATTCTGGTGATCCGTCTGATACCAGGATAACTTTATTTTCATCTGTGAAAACAGGTGGAAAAAGGTTTTTTCAGGTGAAAATGTTTTTGGTCAGGATCATTTTGTGTTTGTTGTTGTAATATCCATTTCGGCCAGAAGACGTTGTAGTGCACAACTACCTCGTGTTCTAAACAGGAGGAAAAGCATTCATGTTTTCTTCCAGATGAGTTTTCCTCCAGCATTCTAAACACAAGGCACGTATTGTGTGTTAGCAAGTTATGTAACATTACTGTCATATCTTTATTTTGGCACACAATGTACTGTATGTACCTTGTGTTTTCGCAGTTTTTTCACATTTCTCATGTTTCACAGATAAAAAAAAAAAATTGAGGAACAATTATCCTGGAAAACCTTTTTGGTCACCTGTTCTTAATTCATAAACACAGGAGAGAAAACAACAGATCACCAGAATGTTTTTCTAACTTGCCCCTCAGGGCTTCCGTACATTTCTCTATAGGACGTTTTCAAACTCTTTTCTCCCTCAAACCCAATCACCACCAAACCTCTGTGTATTTACACTCCATTTTGCACATGTTAACATACTATTGTCAAAACTGTTAAATTTACTTTCAAAACATAACTAAAAATAATTTGCATAAACTCCTAATTTAGACACTGAGCGCCTCATTTCATTCCTTGATGACTTCAATGAAAGACTTCTGCCAGATAGGAAAAAGCGGGCAGGTGAGGCAGAATCCATGAGGTTTTCGAACAGTATGGGACAATATTTTACCATCTCTTCCAGTGTTTACTGCCGATCCCAGCATGGTGTTATTTTCCTTACACTAACTCTCCACTCTTCACCCCCAAAGAGGAATAATTTTCTTCATGGAGGTGTAAAGTTTATCACCACCAGCCACATGATCAGATGTCCCTCTCGGACACAATAAATGCTGGTTGTCTGCATATCTGCAGAAAATTGCCAGAAATGGATCAAACAGGCAAAGATCCTTTTCCCAGGTGTATTGCAAGAGAGGACATATGGTTGTTGTGGATGAGAATGTTTGGCCAAATGCAGAAGACAGGTTCGACTAGCACTGCTGTTTTTCTACCTGTAGCTCTCCTATACATTCATGTATAGCACAGGGTGAGGCAGCTAGCTCTGATCCCAACCATCCACCATTACTGGCTTCTTTTGATTTGTTAGTCCTCTTCCCTGGCCTACTGTCCGCTAGGTAACGGGTTACAGTCTCATACCGCATGAGACCAGACAGGTTTTGTGTTGCCCCGTCATGTCAAGTCCAACCAACCAGCTGCTGTGTAAAGGAAGCCATGACCACACCTCAGCAGAATGCAGATTAGGTTTTAGATTAGAATCAGAAGGCGTTTTATTGCAAAGTAGTGTTTTACACATACGAGGAATTTGCTGTGGTGATAAGGTGTTACACGTAGACAAACACACAATCAGCATAAATAAATGTAGAAATATATAAATATGGAATTGTAGAACAACATTGCAGATATATATATACATGTGCATTATTCTGGGAATATTCATAGCATATCCTACTAGCAGTAGGAGACAGAGACATAAGGAATAACAGGGCGCCTAATGTACATTCAGTTCACTGCCTCTCATAAGCATCAAAGTCCTGTATCGCACCCTCTGTCGATCAGCAGTGAGGACAAGACTACCTCTCCTGATCACATACAGAATCCCTCTGAGGCTGTAAAGGCTATTTATGTTTCAATGTATGTAGGAAACTTCATAAAGTGTTGTTACAACCCGTGGACCATTTATGTGTATATGGGGTGTTGTGTTTGTGTGTTTTCCCTCTCTTCCACCAGCAGGACCTTGCCCCGCCCCCAATGCTGCAGCCAGAAGCGGCTGATTCCACTCTCCTAATCAGTGGAAGCTGCTGGGGGTGAGAGTATGGTGGTCTACAGCGAAAGAGACAGCGTTACTGAGTGTTTGGAGTCGGTGGTGAGTGTGTGGCAGTTGGCCGGGACTGTAACCAGCAGTGGCAACAGTGGGAGTCCTGTGGTTAGGTGTAGTGATGTAGTTGTTTTCTGTTTATTGAACGTTAAGAGACACTTTTTTTACCCTTTGCTTTGCAAATGTACTCCTTTCCTCGTTTTCTTCGGCCCTGGAACAGTTATTAATTGCACTAAAATATGAAATAAAAAACATCCCCTCTGCATTTGTCGACGGGTCTGGTGGCTTTGAAAGCAAATATAACTCGTATAACGGCTGTTTCTGGTTAAGCACTTTTAGTGGTCATACATTGATGGTCTGCAATTGCCTGGAAGAATTACACTGCAGCTCTGTTTCGGGGCTGCTGACAACAGTGTGCTTGCTTAATACTGGACCAATGTCAAATACACTTGTCACAAAAACATGGGAAACTAGGGTCAAGGGTGAGGGTTGGGAAAAAATACTAATATTTTTCCCTTTAAGCCATGTCTCAACCAGTGCATGAAATAAAACTTGCATTTTCATTCACTAAGCACCCAGCTTTCCTGTCAGCTGTATTAAAGGAAGGCAGAAATGTAGCAGAGAGTCTTTGGGCAGCAACTCTGCCTGTGCAGCTTTAAATGCTTATTATCTTATATCATAACATGCACAAGCAAATCATGAGTGAGAATGAACACCAGAGAAGCCTGATTACAGCCAAACTGCTTCCTGAAGTTACAGTACAGTCTGAGGAAAAACAATAAGG